>NC_088885.1:129021202-129023702 GCF_037157495.1 Lathamus discolor | reverse complement strand
AATCAAATCTAATCTTGTCAGCTAAATCAGAGAGAGGAAGTGATCAGTTTAAGATACATCAGAAGATTTGCATAGAATAAAAATGAATCAAAATTAGTTTTGGTATCTGAGACGGCTAAAATGACAGCCTAATTGCTCCTGAATCAAACGTCACAAAGCTTGGTGTGTAATTTTAATCATTGATGCGATCCAGGTTAATTATGCTCACTGCACACATGCAATTTAAAAACGTTTTGAAATAATCTGATCACAAAGAGCATGAAACCCTAATAATTCTCTAATTAGTCTGGAGACAAGCATGTTTACCTTCCCATTTGGCAAATCTGCACAAACAGTGTATGCATCCTGAAGAAAGCCTACACATCTAATGCATTCTCCTTCTAAGGCCTTATGTACAGATGAAAGTTGCACAAGGACAGTTACAACAGAAAGCAAATCCCAGCCCTTTCCAGCTGCACAGGACTGGTATGAACATCTTCATGCTGGTATCTCTCAACTCTGACATAAAAGGATAAACAATGCTTGTATAAAGCATTTTTACATCTATATACTCAGCAACTGCATGTGTGAGACTACTTCATTCACACATGAACACACATGCAAACATGAAGACATACACTCAGTGGCACAAACATGCACACAAGCAAGAAGTTTCTTGGACCAGTGCAGAGGAAAAAAGGCAGTAGTTCTGTTTTGTTTTCCAACAATGATACAGGGATGTGTGTACAGTAACTCTGACCCACAACCATAAAAGGATCAGTCAGGGTGAAATCTCTTTAGCAGGTAAAACTGGCCAATAAAGAGTTAATACAGCAAATGGAGCCTGATGCAACTGCCTAAAACTAGTCTAGACCTATCTGTGGCTTTTCATTTAATGTTTGCTGCTTGAAGCAAGCGCTGCCTCTGCTGCAGTATATCACGGTATACCACAACACTGTAGTGTCCAGCACGCGTACAAAAAACAGTTGCCAGAATAGTCATGGGCATGCACACTATACTGCAACCAGGATGGCATTTAAGAGCATTAAATAATTTTAGACAGGTACAAAATGGGTTCTGCAGCACAGCATCTCACCCTTTCCCTTCTTCCCACAACCTTGCACTAAACAGTCTTACTGTTTCAATTTCCAGTCTTCAAAGATTTAACAGGACTAAACTAGACTTTTAAACCTTTTATCACATAACCAAAGTAAAAACAAAATCAGCACAGTAACAAGTGTCATGAATCTTTTCTGTTAGTTAGTCAACATTTTTCAATAAACTGCACATTTGTGGTTATCAGTCTCCTTACATAATTTCAGTATTAATCAGTACTAAAAACTGACATCAGCTCTCTGATCACAATTGTATAAGCAAGGTATATTTCATTCCAATTAAAACAAATACTAAATCTTTGAACTGAGAAGCAACACAGAGAGAAACCATATTTCCATACTTGAGCTGTTTTACAGTCTTTGTGACCATGTTTGCTATCAGGTTAGGTAGATGAAATCATTATACCTTGATGAAGAATTAAAGATTACTGGGATGACTTACCGATTGTATGTAACATATGATGGAACATGCATCCATTAGAGGTTACAGCATCTTCAATATTGAAAAATAAAAAATTTCTTCCCCCTCCCCCCCCACCCCAGGGACCTTCTATGAGAGTTACAACAAAGTTTCACAAAGTTGTAGCTAAAAAGAATCACAAGGGCTGCCTCAGAGCCAACATTATTCCACAAAGTCTCTACAACAGATTTCAATTCGCTTTACAAAAGAAATCACAATGCAAACCACACAATATATCTCCTTCTCTGGAAACAGGAGCAAGAGAAACAAAAAATGCATATATATTAAGCACATATCTGTATAGCCTTAAAACATCAAGAAAAAAAAAATCTCCATCAATGCTATCAGCTGAGTTCACAGCAATACATACCTGCTGGTCTGCTTAGTATTTAAAGTTCTCTCAGTAATTCACAAGGCCACTAACTTTGATTATCTAAATCCTTTCTTCAGAACTAATGGCCAATGTACAGAAAACCTTAAATTGCTAACCTCCGCTTTCCTCCTGGAGAAACTGTGCTCTAAACTCTGCTCAGCTAAATTACAAAAACCCACCTACAGCCAGATTTGCTAATGAAAAGGGGGTGCTTTCTGAACAATAGGAGAATTCCTCTGCATTTAGAATGCAGAGTTCCCATTAGAACAAAGAATCACAAACGCCAGTTTTACCTCTGTTTTTTAATTGAGATTGTCCCAGCCCTCTTCTACGGTCCAGTGAGACAGTGTTTGTGAAATGATTAAAAAGAACGTGATCTGATCAAGAGGATGGAATAATGGGAAAGGAATGCTAGGTTAGCCACAGTGCTAAGTGCTGGGAAAGAAGACCAAGAGGCTTCTTAGCCTATTGTTTTTATTCCCATCTGCTTTTTAGCCATCTCATAACACTTTTGATTCTTTATTTACTCTGGTAAAAATGGGTTAAAAGTTGCACACTTGCCTCTGAATTTGG
>NC_088885.1:128636202-128703702 GCF_037157495.1 Lathamus discolor | reverse complement strand
GGGTCCTCATTGATTGTGGTTTATTGTACAATTATCTTAATGCTGAACTCATGAGTAAATGGGAGTTGCTCATCACAGTCTCACCATGAAATCGAGACAGTGAGAGTAAACAAGTCAAAAAATCTACTATATTATTGCATGTAGTTACTGATTATATTGTAGAATCAACAATCAAAATACAGTATACTATAAAAAAGGCAGAGATTTTTAAGACAGGCATCACTTCCAGTTATTTGAATATAGCAGTAAAACGCCACTCCATGATCTGGTTTTGTTCGAATACTGGACAAACATAGAAAGTTTATTGTGAAAATAGCAGCTGAGGAAATATTACTCAATTATTAGTTGTTGTGACATTTACTCTTGTCTAATAAAGAAAAAGTTTTTTCTTGGTGACTTCTTTCACATTGACAAAGCTGTATACATTTAATATCACAAAAGGATGATTTGAAAATCTTTTGCTTCCAACATTTATGTGCTAGAAAGATTGGTAGCTCACAATAGCTTCCTAAAGATGAAACATCCATTTACTTGATATTCTAGATATTTTAAAATGACAGAGAGAACAAAAAGGGATGGGGATGGGGACGGAATGGGGGGAGGACACAACTCTGGTCTTTATATAAACCAGAGAAATACTCTCTTTGTACATGAGATAACAATATTCCTAAAGGATAGGAAAGCAGTGAAGTTGAAGGCCCTAAAAATAAGAAAATTATATAATTGCCTTTGAAAAAAAACACAACCCAACAAAACAAACTGTAAAAGGTAAGGGAAAGCAGTTTTTGAATATCAAGTTGATAAAGGTAGAAAAATAAGCTCTCAAGTTAACCTTCTCTGCTGTTTTTGTTTGCACACTTTCTCCAAATTTTCTGGTATAACTTTGTACTAATGTTGTGCAGTGGACCAAAATGACTCCTCAGAGATTTAAATTTCTGCCTTTATTAATAAAATATTACTCAATACTGGATTGATAATAAAGATGAGTCATATTTTGCTAGAGGCAGGCATATATTTTCTATTTGTAAATCTTTTTCTTTTTCTGTAATAAAATTGATCACATCCTCAAAACCACCATAGGCTTGTTGAGCTTGACTTTAATTCCAATAGATCTCCTTTATCCCAAAAGAATTCGTTGCTGATAGGGATTTTGTTTGTAAAGAACTTCAGATAAGTGTGTGCTGAAAGATGCTCCCGTGCAGTGTTCTGTTTAGGAAGCATTTTCATTTTAAGGATTATCGCACCACTGGGAATTCTGAGCTTTGTACACTTATAATCAAATCAACCCTGCTTCCTCTGAAAGTTTTCATCTCTCAGAAATATCCCTTTTGAGATTCATATTAGTGAATTTATCCACAGAGATTTTTTTTTTTTTTTTTTTTACAGTTAAATTAAATCTTCATGAAAGCGTTTTTTCTCACTAGAGAGAAGAACTTGAAGGAACAGAAGACCTAATGCTCTTATTTGTCCGTTTTTGTCCATTTAAGTAGAAAGTGCATGAACACTATTTGATTTCCCTGTAAAAAATGAAATGTTGTGCTCTGGAAAAGGTAGCATGCATATTGCCTTCTTTTCTTCTGATTTACTACTTCCAGCCTAGCCTAGATACCACCTCTGTGGACCAGAGTTTCAGCCCAGGTCTCATCACCAGTGTTGGGAGTTGCAGCAGAGTGTCTAAACACTAAAACAGCAGCACCGAATGAATGGTCCTTTCACTCATGGAAGTGAGCCCCCTAGCATAGGTGCTGATGACCTGGCAGGTCTCTGTGGCTGCATGTGGTGCCTTCCCCCTCAGATGACTGGTGTCTCGAGAAATTCCATAAATGTTCAAAGAAAAAACTATGTTTTATTGAAAAGAAGGGACCCATAAAGATTGGCCATTTTGAGTGAGCTTTGTTGATGAGAGCACATTGTGTCTTACTATATTAACAAATCGAGCTATGTGTCGAGTAAAACCAAAAACCTAAACACACATAGAGTCCCCATTTATTTATAGATATTTATAAGAACATCCATCTCAAATACACACATGGTTTATGTTCTTTTCATATGCTAGTATTTTACAAGCTATGTCATTAATTCTTGAATGTTACCTGAAAAATAATTTAGTCTTAAAGGACATACAGATCATTCTGTAATTAAAAGACTGCAATAACATTATTAACATTGTGAAAGTATTATTTATCCACCAAAGTGGAGTACATTTTGTGAGCAAGAAAGATATTTTTTTAAACATTTTGAAATCTTACATCATCTGACTACAATAATTTTAGTACCAAAATTATTTCATTGAGATGACAAACATTGCAATTGGTTTGAATAGAAATCAAGTTTTCCCCGTTTGTCATGGATCATACATGTGACAACATCACAAGCCATGTTGTACTGTTTAAACCTCTAATGGTGTCTGTGCACATCCAGCTGCACTGTCACTAATTTTCCACTATAATCAGAAACTGTGATTGATCTGGTCCCTGGGATTATAACTCAAGTTGCTGTTCATTCAACTAGAGTTTGCAAAATATTTTTTTTTTTATATGACACATACCACTCCATAATATCTACAGATAATTCCAATATCTTTTTCAAATCCCACCTATTCTCTCAAAGTATCAAATTAACTAAATTGCTCTTTAATTACTCAATACTATAGAGTGCTGAGAACCTTCGCGTACTATGGGATGTAAAAGGAGTTGAGGATGTTCAGCATGTTTGAAGACAAAGCACTCTAAATGTATTTGAACTTATACTGGAAACAATTTTTCCAACCAATTGATCAGTGAATACATTTAAAAATACAACTGAAACCAAAAGGCAGGCGTAATTTTCCTTTGTTATTTTCTCAGGTTCTGAACCTTGATGTGATTTCATTGTACACCTAAACAGAACAACAATCACAGGAAAAAGTTACACTGTCCACTTTCCTAATTGAAATTTTGCTAGATTCTCCAGAGATCTTTTCTGTAGATGAAATCCAGCTTAGGCTTCTCCCACAGTGCTGATTAGTTTGACTAGTTTGTTGCAGTAGAACTACTCTGACTTTCAAAGTCTCCCCACAGAGAATTGAGTAGACCCTACCATGATTCTGTTCTCAGATATTTCACATGGAACTAAGAACCAGAGCAAGTTCAAATGCCCATAAAAATATTATGATCAAATTTTATTTTTCCCACCAGACCCCAGCTTGATTCATTGCATAAGACAGGCAGGCTCAAGGAATCAGAGCCTGTTTAACGTCTCTTTTTACCCCTGCCATTGGCTGCTCACCTGACACAAGCCAAACCCAATGCTGAATATAAAATTATTAATTTTATAATGGACTTTTCTATGGCGTTCATCACCACAGAACTGAAATGCTCTACATATGTGTACTTATCTTATGCATGTATAAAATGCACTGAACACTGCTGTCCTTATTTTGCATGGAAGGAGGAACATAATAAATAATCCATTAAGTTTGGGTACTGTACCTGACAGATTGAATTTTTAGCATTAATAGCATTCTTCTAAAGTATTATGTGCTCAGAATACAGTTCCTATTAAAATTAGTTGCAGCTAGAAGCTCTCAGTTCTTTTGAAGACAAGAACACAGGTTTCTAAGATTGCTTAAACTCAACTAATAACCAAGTGCAAAAGTTTTTTCTTTAAGGAACCACTCAGAACAATTTAATTATTTTGTAGTGAATTAAATTCTACAAAGAGGCCTTAACACAGGGATCCTTTTTACTTTTTCTCATTTGACCAATCTTGTTCTCAATTCTTGCAGTGAACATCTATACAAGGCACGATTTTTTCAGATGTTTTATACACTATTGCATCATAAGGTCTGTCAAGATAGATGCATTTGATCAAGATCTGCCTTGGAATGGAAAACAAAGCAATAGTAGCAACAGAATTCCTCAGTTTCTAACTAGTAAGCTATTTCAGTGTGATGCTTCTGTGATATTGAAACACTTGATTTATGGTACCCTCACTAATATTTCATTTCCCCAAAGCATGAGATTAAAATAGCATTATTTTTCATTTAGAAGCATTACCAGACTGCATAAAGAAAAAAATTGCTAGACAGTTACAGTGACTTGTAACATGATACAGGCATGTATTCTTTTTCATTAAAGAAACTATGTTCTAGAATCATAAAGTAAGTTCTAGACTCATTAAAATTTTATTAGATGCAGTGGTCTGCTCCTTTGACCAATGAATTTATTTAGCTTCCACAAAACATGAATCAAAGAGAAGCAAAACCAAAAGCTTTAGAGAAAATAGTTGTGTGTGTGTATAAAAATTATACCCTGAACTTTTCAATGTCCAGAAGCATATGATCTGATAAAGCTTATTTTTGCGATATAACCAGAGATGTTGTTATTGGTCATAAATTAATCTACCCTTTTAAAAAAATCAGATGTAATGTTTATATTCTATACTGTCTAAACATTGTAAGTTTTTAAAAGGCAAGATGGCTTATAGTGGTTGAGCTGTGCAGGCATAGTTTTCATAACATTATATTTGACACATGACTTATTTATCATTGCTTTATGACTGCTTCGAATAACAGAGTATCATGCTTGAGAAAAAGAGAGTACTTGTATAAAATCACCTATGCAGTACTTGCTTTTCCAGTATGTATATTACTAGCACTGTACTAATTCCAGTATGTTGCTAAAATTACATGATGAAAGTAATTTGTAAATTTCAAATAGCATTCCTAATATTTCAAACATTTTCAACATTACATGACATTCTTTTTTGTCTGGTAATAATGGGTTGGAAAGTATCATCTGACACTTCAAGAATCTTAGTGAAAGTGAAATTATGAATTTAACAATGATTTTGTTAATGAGTACTAGTGGGCTTTTGAATTTTTATTTTATACTATCTAAGGAACCCCTGGCCACTGTTCTGTAGCACCAATAGTGCTTAAGTGTAACACCTTTTTTTCCTTTTCCAAACTATGCAGAAAATGTGAGTTTTGGGGGTACTTGTCTACATTTGAAGTTGAATAGTCAACTTAAATGACCTAAACTTCAAAATAGTGGCATCACAGAAACTTTTAAAAAGGCTGGGGACAGTGTGTCAGGGACAATAGATAATGGTCTGTGGTGAAACACACAAAGATAGAAAAGTATTGTTTGTCTGCTTTGGCTCCTCCCCAGAGAGTCCTGCTTTGGCTGCTCCCCAGAAAGTCCAGCTTTGGTTCCTACCTGGAAAGTTCCACTTTAGAACTCCCCAGAAAAGTCTCTAACTTTGGAGACCTTCCTAGGTATTTCTGGCCACTTCTTCTGACGTAGGCTGGCCCCCTGCATCAGAATGAGTGTGCATTTTTGTCAGTATAAATTCCTGAACCTCATGTGATGTGAAGGAGGCAGAAACTCATACCACCCAGGTCAACATTGCTTCTGCGGGGAGATCCACTAAGGTTGAGCCTGCCACCTTGCACTGCGATCATGATCCTCAGAGCTGGTTTCCTGATCGTCTTCACCAGGTCCTTGGGGTTGGTAAGATATACACTCTTCAGTAATATCCTTTACTGTATCTTTTAGATTCTCTATATTTTCCTATATTAATAAACTGGTTGAGAGTTCTCTATTTTTCTCTTGTTTTCTCCCACCTAGAATCCTCAAACTCTGGACCAGACAGCTAGAGATCATCTAGTTTAGAGAAGTCAGAATGTCTTCACTTAACACTCCCATTAAGAAATCATAGACATCAGGGAGTTGTCTTTTTGCAATCCAGTTCTCTCAGCCTGTCTAGCTGCTGACTGCTTTGGTAGGCCATCACTGCACTCAGATGACCTGATAAATGTATTCCTTGTACTAACACTTCTTGAATTTGTTTTAGTTCACATGGAACCAAATTTTCTGTTAATCACTTCTCTTGCCTTTATTTGCAGTAACTCAAATGGCAAAATGCAAAGCAGATGATACAGTAGATTTATTTAGGACAAGTAATTGTAGGTGCTTTCAGAGAAAGTACACTAAGAGAGTGTGCTGTGGCATGTTTCAATATGCTATTTTGTCTTGCTCTCTAAGAATAATGTTGCATATCCAGATACAGAATGTGTACAAGCACAAGGTAAATTGAGAAAAGAACAACCAAACAACAAACCAACTCCCCCCCCCAAAAACCAACCCAACAAACCAAAGAAAGTGGCTAGCTTGGTTTAAATCCTTCGGAAAATTGAGGATCTTTTGCACCTTTCAAGACAAAATCAGAAATTAGAAAATTATATGCTTCTTTTTCAACAGAATGAGGATGGAAAGCGTGCAAGTATATATTCATTTATTGTAAAGTATTCATATTCCAAAAAGGAATAAATTATGTTTTGCCTGGAAAGGGGGGAGAAGGTCCAGTGCAAAGGTCTGCATAGAGCCACATTAATGACAAACGCAAGGATCACTTTCTGAGTTTTGGTGCATTTTTGTGCTGGTATATAATAAAGATCTTCTAGATACTCACATTGTGTCCTTTCATTAATGTTAGACTAACTTAATTTAAGGGCAAAATATGTACACTAATCAAAAGCAGGTGTTTTGTGATGAATACAAATGAAAACAAAAGATAATTAATTTGTGAGATGACCCTGTATTAACTTTCTAGACAAACAATTTTAAATGATACCTCTTCTACAATCTGTAAATATAGCTAGATAGGGATAAATTTACAGATAGTTACTTCTTTTAGACCATTTGCGAGCTCTCCTGGTGGTGAGACTCAAATAGGCTATGTGAAAAGCAGCATCACAATAATAAGTAAAAATCCTTTTCCTTCACCCACTATGGGGGCTAAAAATGACATTTCTTTAAGTGTCAGTGTTATACATAGGAGTGATAAGCCTTGTTGCTGGGAACCTCTTTTAAAACAACTCTGGAATTAAGACAATTTCAAACAGGGTAATAGGTGAACTAACAAAATGAGAATGAATTCCTGTTGCTGACTCAGTGTTTCTCTTCAGAACCTGGGATTTTTCTCAATCAAAATATTCGTATTTTCCAGATCACCTACTAACTGGAAACCTGTTTTTTGCCATAAAAGCAACAATGACAGGCTTTAGAGCTACCCAAAGTCAAGTGGAATTGAGGGTTGAGGGGGACGGGCACTAATTGAATCTGTAGCAAGGTGAGAGATTAAAATCCCATTTTCATTTAGAAGTAGAGTTTGACATTCATTACTAGGCAACACATCTCTTGCAGTGGGAAGAAATGTAATAATATTTTGTTTTACTTTCAACTGAATGCAGTTGTTTACACAGAAGAATCATAAGTACCACTTTGCATGGAGCTTAGAAAATGGTAAAGCCAGATTTTGATGTCCCTTTACTACTTTACAGATCATTTTTAAAGTCTGGCTTCAGAGATCATTATGTAACTATATACAAGAACCAATAATGTCAGCATGCCATAACAACAAGTCACTGTGGTTTGATTTCAGATACTGCTGTGCATTTAATAGATTCCTGCATGCTTTGTATTTTTGTCCCAACAATAATTGTATTTATGAGCACAAATTAGCAAATTATTATAAATAGTTCATGGGTTCAACTAAAAAAAAAGATGGGTATAGTGCTTGAGACTTTCAAGTGGAATTTCTCTTTTCTCTGGAGAGTGTACTGCAGTATCTAAGAAACATACACAGAAAATGTGCTTTATAGTGGGTCCAACTCTGCTGATGTTTAGTTCATCATTTTTCCTTCACTGCTTCTCTGACACTTTCATGTCAGGCTATATTCTCACAACAACAGGATTTTGATTAAGGATTTCTAAACTGTGTGTGGAAAAAAATATAGGTGGCAAAAATTATACTGGTTCCTTGTTTTATTTATTTATTATAAATAAATTTTTAATGGTAGCACACAAGGTGTTATAGAGGAGAAACAATAAGAATAATTATATGCAACATGAATGCTAAAAACATTTGTTCAGAAATATTTCTAAAGCATAAGAATAAACAAGGCTATTTGTAGCAATCCCACTTTAAAGTAGAACAGACTCTAATAGTTTTACTTTTTACATTACTTCTATATGTTTTTATTTTTAATTTGGTGAGCTTAACTATGACAAATGTAAATAAAGTTCAATCTTTTGTTAAAGTTTCAGTAGCATTTGCTTTTACACATTGAAAAATAATCAACAGAAATTATATCCCTCTGGCTCAGAGCGGATATTATTGTAGGCAAAATCTGTTACATGTATTATAAAACCAACCAGAGGTCTACATGAAACATCTTAAACAAGTTAAACTCTGAAGGGGACAATAAAGCTAACTATTCTCCACATTTCAAATTTGCCATATTAGTGAAAGTATCCTGGAGGATTCAAAGGCTTCAGCTTCTTGTGCATTTTCAATTGTTATACATAAACGCAGAAAAGGAGGATATAGTTGATTTGATCCAGAGTGGGTATAGATTACAAAATATGAAAACCTTTAGTTCTTTCTTCTATGTTCACTTAAAAATGTCTCCTATATTACATTTCTAGGTGATTTTACCTTCTCTTAACCATGCAAAAGCTATAGTGTTTCAAAGCTGCAGATTAGTGATGGTGGCAGCTTATTCCTTTTGGTTATCTACAACACCATCTTAGTGTCTCGAGGCATAAAAGAATATTATCTGTGTGACAGTTATGGCTAGAGCCATCTATACTGTTCATGCTATCAGCACTCAAAGAGCTCAGAATAGAAATCATCCAGTTTAAGACATCTTCTGTAGTTTCATTAAAAGCTTAAAATCATGAGGTACTGCAAGATATGACTAAGGTTGTAAGAAAATTTCAGTAAATCTACGATGTGGAAAAGTATATATGCTGTTGGGGTGGCTAGGATAGAAATGCTAATCTTTTGTGAAGGCGGTTGACCATAAGCAAGACAACCTATAAATCTGCTTTCCTTCTTTACTTAATTTTCATCACAAATAATGTGCCACTCTGATTGCATGAAATCATCAGGAGTGTCTTCAATTACTGTGTGCAGCCTCTGATCAAAATGACTTCCTCTGTTCTCAATCTGGGGGATGATGGGGAGAAAACAGGAGGAGGGGGGTGAGAAATGCACAGCCAGTTATGTATTACAAATGTCAGGTTACTGAGAGAGTGTATATATTCATATTTAATAATTTCTAAGCTGGAGTTGTGATTGTAATAATGGCTCATTCATATCTGCATTTAATTTAAATGCACTGTTTTGACTCACTGAACGTTTGTCAAAGATATTATAGCTAAACTTTTTCACATGACCACTGAGGTAATGACAGCATTACATTACCAGAAAACTGCATGACTTGCTGATACTTCCATTTTCCTCAGCAGCTTATGAAATAATCAAAATGTGTGCTTGAAATGGCGGCCTGTTCTGAATTTATTTTAATACAGATAGGCTTATACAGAGAAATGAAGAAGAGCCTAGGACCTCAGACACAAGAGACAATGACTATGCACAAAGCTGAATTTTACTAGCAGGAAAGATGGATATATGGGTATTAGACTTTTCATAGCTATAGGAAGGATAATCTTTCAATCAGATTAATGAGAAAATATATTGCATGGGCCCTACAGCATTTTTTGCTTTCCAGGCTAATACGTGATTTAAATCCCAAAAGTACATTTTCAGCATTACAATATCCTTTGATAATAATGTCGCTTGCACAAAGACAGATAAAAATAAAACAGTCCCCCTTGATTTCCCATTTTAGATTTGAAGTATATTTTCCGTTCTTTGTCTGCAATGAAGTGAATTCTATTGAGAAGAGTCACATTTAATAAGACAAAGAGAATTTTCTAATTATGCTACCTGTCAAGATTGGAATCTATGGGATTGCAACTGCAATTGAAGAAACAGAGGAAGCAATTGCATATAGTCCGGTTTACTTTGGTGTATGATTACTATTTGCACTTAGATATTGCTAAATGTAAATCAAGCACACACACAGAAGTATGCTTTGAAGTAAACACCAAAAGGCACATCTCAAAATGGATTGTATAGTCCTAGTTTCAATTTTCACTATGCAATTTCCCAAGCTTTCCCAATTTATCTTTAGAAAAACAGTAGAAACCTGTGAAAATGAAAGACTTTTGAATTACTCTGAGTCACACAAATATACAGTGGACCAAATGATAAATATAATTAAAGCACAAATTACTAAAGGAAAAAGAATGTATATGCATAATTATGCTAGGTTAAGCATTTATGCATCTTTCTGGAGCAAAGCAAGTACTGTGCCAGTGAAGAAAAACAAAAGCCAATTAAAATTAATACAATAGGAAAAAATACTCTTTCCATACAGTTTCTTACCATTTTTGCATAGCTCACATTAGAAACATGTACACATTAAAGGAAATCTTGCTGTTATAAATGGACCCCTGAAAGTTATCATATGCTGTCCTTTCAGGGTCTCTGGGGAACTGTTCAATGTGTCCCATCAGACATTACTCTTATTTGCAGCATTGCAATCTTGGAAACACTATGGCACATTAGACAAGGAAAATAAATATTGTGCTCTTGATGGTTTCCTTCATATTACAAGTTTACACAAACCCGTGGCACACAATCAATTATTATAAATACTTTATACAAATAATAAATTAGGTCTTTTAGTGGCTTCATCACTTTTTTTTTTTTTTTTAAATTAAAACAGTGACTGGTAGGATGATGTAGATTATGACCATGGGTAAAACAGTCAGCATAATATAAGCCTCCAACAAACCCTTTTTGTTTCTTTTTTAATGACGTGTGTGGTTTTATATTCTACTTGTGTGTATATATACATACATGCATATGTAAATGTACACACACACATACCCATATATACACAAATATATATACATATATATATGCTATGTGTGCACACACACATAAAATCTCCTAATGTAAAATATGCTTTATTTGGTACTGAAACACAATTGGAACCTATTTTATCTCATTTGTTTTTATGAAAGTTGCAATCTGACTTCTCAACTATTTGGTTTACATCTTTATTTAGCTGCCTCTGTAGAGTTTATTGAGAGGGAGAAGAAGAATGGCCACATTCCTTTATTTCCCTAAAAAATATTTAAGCTCTGTAGATGTTTTTTAGTAACTCCCAAGTGGTGTCTTTTTTTGAGTGCTACTATAAAATATCTTATTACCAAGCTACAGCTTTAAACATTTACAGTAGGAAGACTACTAAAAATTCATAAATAATTTGAGCATTCTAGTCTGGCTCAAGTTTCTGAATGCATAAATATGCAGCATACTCAGTTCCAGACAAAATATTTTGTGTCATCATCCACCCATATGACAAAAACAAAGCATAAAATTCATAGGGCTGCAATCTCCTTTCGTATCCATACCATAGGAGCTTCAAAAGTTTGAATTATAGGTATGTTAGAGAGGCTGCCAGCAGCATCAATGATCTGCCAGGATTCTTCCATCCTCTAAATGGTGTTACCACTTCAATGTCTTATACGTTTGTAATCCATTACCCAAACAGGATATGATGTGTCCAAAGGTAGATAAATTCAGATAAATGCCTTCTGTGGTCCAAAATTTTCAAAACCAGGCATGTTAAGTTGCAGCAGGAAAATTATGCTGACCCCGTGATCCTGAGACAGGGTAGATCTTTACTGGCTACAGCATTGTCCTTTCAAAGGAACATAGAAGGTTCATGTACTGAGCTTCTTGCCCTCTGTCACATCTGAAGCGTCCCCTCCTTCATGCAGAGATCAGAGATATTTTTGTACCTTGCTGTACAAAAACACCCATGAAGTGACCTTAAAAGGAAACATTGCGAGCAGGGTTTCAGAGGCTTACAGCTTCACAGAAATATAAGAGAATGAGAAGGTGCTTTTTGACGTGATTCCCCACCCCTACTTGTCCATGAAAGGGGCCTTTTTTTCTTCTTTCATTTTTTTTTTTTTCCCTGATGATCATTTGATTGCTGTGGCCGATATGTCTATGTATTTCCATTCAACAGGCAGACAAGCCATTCAGTTTCCTCAGTATTTATGAGCCTGCCTCTCAAGAGGACTGGTGGGGGATACTCCTATCCTCTGCAATGCCACAGAATAGTAGAATGAAGTTACTCATTCAATGAACCACTCTTGTGTTTTTTTTTTCCCTAAGAGAATTCCATTGGGATTCTATGAAAGCTCTGCAAATTTGAGCATGGTCAAGATTAGGCCCAAGGTTATCAGTCTGTCTACTTCTGCAGAACCAAAACACGTCATAGCTGAGGCTGACAATCTCTTAGCCCTTCTCTTTAACTACATTTGGGCATGTTTTTCACACAGTGTTTGCTTCAAATTCGCAATTACCCAGGGACATAAAACTCAGTGCATTATATCTTGCAAAGGACCATTTTCAGAAGCTGCTGTGAAGATGTCACCACCAGCAAGAACAGCTGCCGGTCATAGCCAACACACCAATATTTTCATTCGTAAAGAACTGCTGAGCTGATTGTGTTGCAGTGGTGGATGAATAATCTCTGTATACTGTTTACATACCAGTTTGCTAAATTTGCACATTTTAGGAATCATTAGGATGAAAGGCAGTATAAAATGCAAGATATTATTGAAAAGTAGATTTGAAAAAAAATAAAGAAAGGACAGATGAACGGGGGCAGATCCCATAGCTATTTCTAGCCATGCAAAAGGAAAGGGCATTGAGCAGATTACCTCCTACTAAGCCTGCCTTTCAGGTCTTGTGTCCTGAATATATTCAGGATTAATTCTCTACTTCAAAAGACGTGGTAGTGTTTGCATAGCAACACATTTCCTTCCTGCTCTCTGTCTATCCCCTTTTATACCCTGGTGGGACTCTGTTCAGCTGGCTTGATATCTCTCCCCAGAGTTAGCACAAAAGAGTCATCAGAGTAAACATAACAGCATTTCTTCAGACCACCAGTTGCCTCAGGCCTCAGTTTCACAGTTGCAGAAAGCTTTTCAGTCTTCCTTCAATTGCACATGCAAAAGCAAATGATGTTTCCTACTTTTGGTGATAAATTAAACAATATTACAGAAGTTTGGAGTTATCGTTTCTACCATGGCTCCAGAGATGCAAGGACCTGAGTTGTGCTGTCCTTGAACTAGCTACTGAGAGTGTTATTCAAACCTCCCAGTTTGCTATACCCTTTATTTCTGCACCATGGCACTTCCCCAGTTTGAAGACTTGATTGGCCACCTATGATCTAAGTGGGAAAGAGCACTTTGTTCACTAAAAGCCTGATCTCTTGAGCTTTCTTAGCCTCAGAAGGGAAGCTGAACTGTCCACAAAAGTGAGTCAGAAGTCTGTTCTAGGAAGGAGAGCCCAGTAACAGACAAAAATTGTTTTGATTCAGACACAAAGCAGTAACCAAAGTCTCCAATTTGGCAGGGGATGGAAGAACCACTACATCAGACTCTCCCTAACTTTTCTTCCTGCAGAAGAATTTCTTATTAGGGATCTCTTTTGACTAAGATGCTTAGAAATCATAAAAAAAAATAAATTATTTTCTTCTCTTTACTCTCTTCTGTCATTTTGTTCCTGGCAGCTTACCTTTAATTTGGTGTCTTTTCTGATTGCTGTCTTTGTTACACCTTTAAAAACAAAAATATTAGGCTACAAATTTTTTGAAAATTCAGGAGTTCCAAGAGGACCTAACATCAAATTTCATCCAGAACTAAAGAACAGTTTAACTAAACATTCAAACATATGAAATGGGAGAAAGACAAACTACAAGAGAGGGATTGGATAAATACAGGATTTTGCCTTGTCTTTTGAATTAATTTACAAGGAAGGGTCAAGGTACACTTTCATGATCCTGTTGTAGCATCTTAAGATGCTGTGTATTGGGGAAAAGTATTTCATAAAAATGCTTTAGGTTCCAGTATCCTGGGTATTCTTCCTAGGTAGTGAAATTGAAGTAGTTTTTAGTGTTTATATTGTTAGTGAATTACTTTGTGTGATAGACACAAAAGGAAGAAAAAGACTAATTTTCATGCCCATCTTTTCAAATGTGTTTATTACCTCTTTAGTACTCCAAAGCATGCTTAAGGAAATAATAGCTGTGAAGGCCAACTCTCACCAGAGCAGGAACTTACTTTTATCCTTGTCCTCATGAAAAGAAAGCTCTTCACAACTGCTATACTTGTCAGCTACACAAATTGTCAAAGAAGTGACTTGGACTTAATTTTACTTTAATTTTATGTAATATCAGTTGTTATTCTAATGATTATGTCTTAACCAAATGACATGGCAAATGCCCAATGCCCAACAGATAAATGCAATGCCCAATTATTTTGCTGGTGGTGGCACTTCTGGGAAACTGAATCAGTTTACTGGTTTTGTCTTCAATATAGTTAATTTTCCTTATAGTAGCTTGTATGGTGCTGTGTTTTTGATTTGTGATGAAAACAGCATGGACAGCATAGGAATGTTTCAGTTATTGCTGAACAGTGCTTGTACAGTATCAAGGACTTTTCTGCTTCTCAGCAAGTAGGCTGGGGATATACGAGAAGTTAGATGGAGACACAGCTGGGACAGGTGACCCCAACTGACCCTACGTATATCCTGTACTGTATGACATCATTCTCAACAATAAGAGCTGAGGGGAAGAAGGAAGGAAGGGACATTTGGAGTGATTTCATCTTTCTTTCTAAGCAACCATTACATGCGTTTGAGACCTGTTTTTCTGGAAAAGTCTAAACATCCAGGAAGTAGTGAATTAATGTCTTATTTTTCTTTTCTTGCACATGCAGCTTTACTTTACCTCAACCCATGATGTTTCTTACTTCTACCATCCCACTGGAGGAGAATGAGAAAGCTGTTGCATTGGGCTGTGCTACCCACGAAGTTTAAACACTACCAGTCTTATGCTTTACTTTCGCAACTGCACCTGTCAGGCTCATTTCCCCAGTGGCAGGTGCTGTGACATGGTTCCATGAAATTAACATGTGAGTTAACCATGTACTCTGTGTGAGACTATTGCTGGAGCCAGTCTTTCAAATTTCTGCTGACAACGTATCAGAACATAAGGGTGTTTAGCTTTTTACAGGGGACATAGCAGAATGTAAGATCAAATTTGGCAAAATGAGGTTCTGATGCTGCCTCCCACAGCTGTAAGTACATGGACATTCACACAGACCAAAAGACACAGTCCAAGTTCTCAAGACTATTTAATTTTCAGGGATGAAGTGATTTCTCTATAGATAGAAGTTTCCAAGGAAAAATCCTAAATCTCCAGTAGATGTGAGCTGTACTTCTGGCCTGTACTGGGATTTCTTGCCAACAGTGATTTAGAAGCAGCATGTGGCTACTTTTAATTGAGGACCAAATATTTTTTGAGAGCATTCACAAAAAATGAATGGTTGAAATATCTCAAGAAGCAAACTACCTCCTGCTCTCTTCCTCCCCACCTCACATCCCCATATTGTGTTAGCACTTCATAAAATAGCAACGTAACAAGTCCTTTTTGACAACAAAACTGCTTTTGTGGAGAAATATATTCATTTGCAATCATAATGAACTGAAAATGCTGACTCTGCAAATTGTGAAGTGCTGTGTATCCCCAGCAAGAATTTAAAATAGTAGAAATGACCCTTAGTATAGCAACAACTAATTAGTTTATTGCCCTGACGAGGTGGTGACAAGAAAAGCAGTTGGTTGCAGTGCCTTCATCACAGGGCATTCTAAGAAATAACTAATTTAAACCTTCTTAAGCACAGACACAAGCTGCTCCACATGGGAGCAGATCTCCAGAGGGTTCATTAAGTTACTGGCAGTCCAGATTTTGGAAGCAACAACTAAACACTACATCTCTGTTCCAGCCTTTTACTATAACAATTGCCAAAAGACCTATAGGTTCAATGAATTGGAGTGGTGGAAAGAATTGCAAACTGTCTCTAAATAAAAGAAATAAAGAAAGTACAAAATTATATTCAGCCCAGCTGTTATATTTAAATGCAGTAGCTGAGGAAATATTGCTTCCTGTAATGCTTTCAGAATAGCTGCATATTAAGTTTCAGAAAAATGTTGCTTTTCTTCTACACAGGAATAGATAATCTGTTACTCAGAAGTAAGTGGACTAAGAATTGTTGCCTTTTATCAGAAAATAATTGGGAATTTGCAAATTTCTTTCATGATTGTCCATGTTTCTGACTCCTGCAACCTGCAAAATTCCTTTTGATCCTTGGATCTCTCTTAAACAGAGAGGAAATAGCCACCTTATCTTCTACTTGAAAGAGGTATATACCCAGTGGGCTTTGTGACTGTCCTCTATCCTGGGTCTCCAGAGGAAACGCGTGAGAGATCTGTCCCTTGTTTTGATTCTAGAATGTTGGTGCGTGTCTTGCTGACTTAGGTGTACATGACTTCATTCCCCTTAGTATTGCTTTGTGATTATTGGGTTCAAAGGAACTCCCTCAAAAAGCCAATCTTAGCCAGAATTGCAGTTTTGGGTCTTTTACAATAAAAGCTCCTAGGTGTTTGCAGCTTTTTTAGGTGGTTTCCACTCAAATCCATAAATTAGAGATGCTATACTCAATCCAGGTTCATGAATCTGTGGTTTGCAATGACACTTGAAACCAGGAAAATGCATCTATCTGGTTTTGAGCTTCACTTTTAAAGTTTTGTACAGCTGTCTATAATACAGTTGATAGCTTTTTAGATATCACTGGATTTGAATGTTTGCTTTAGAAAAATCACATTGGGAGAATTTTGGTTGGTGAATGAAAGCTCATTCAGAGCTCTGTCCTATTTTACTAAATTTCAAAAGGGAATGGATAAATTGTTCTAGTTTTAAGTAATTTCAACAGCTAATGGAACTGTAAAAATGGAAAAGGCCCATGTTCTTGGAGCAGAAGGGTCTGAGTTACATTCCCAGTATAGCCTGTGCGCAGATTACATGACAGCTGTGGCATCTGCATTTACACAGTCACAAATCATTTATGAGACTGACAGTTGTGCCACAGTTTGTGGTTTTCTCTGCCACCAATTGAACTAAAATATCTCAAAGGGAAAGGTTAATGCACTATACTACTGTGCTTGGCATCCAATTGAATATTGAAAAGTTTTTTCTGTACTAATGCATAAAAATCAGCCAAACTAAAGTACAGTAAAGAGCAGAAAACTGTTCCTGAGGCTGAAACCTGTAACAGTGCTGGTCTCTAATACTTGACATTGATCTATAATCTCTCACTAGGAATGAGGGAGCAAATGGTGTTTTCTAAGTGTATATTTCCCCATTTTACTGCAAATGAAGGAGAAGGAGGTCTTGAAGGTGACACATAGCTGTCCTCTATCCCCTTGCAGCTGGCCAAAGCACTATGCACATATAATGTTTAGTGGGTGCAACGAGGGTACAGAGAATGTTGTGTCTCTGCAGCTCTTTGAGAAAGCAGATGACTTTCCACCCCAGGAGTCAGTAATTGCCTTCAGTGGAGGGAAGGCACTGTGTCAGTAATGCTCTCTCAACCCTCTACTTCCTCTTACATTCATGAAGTGTCTAGGAGGTAACAGTCTGCTGTTTTGTTATTTTTTTTTCTGCTGGTGGTGGTTATGCTGCCCTGGTGTTTTCACCAAGGTCAGGAGTGGTCACCCTGGGAGCTCCAGCTGAATGATGAAGGGACAGGCTTTCAAGCAATATACAGAGGACTTTATTTCTTTGGAACATCTATTGTGCCTCAAAAGGTTTAATGGCATCACTCTACAGGAAGCTCCATGAAGAAAACTGGATGAGTCATTCGAAGCGTGAAGTGTTAGATATATATTTAAAAGACTACTCTTTCTGACTGGCGCATTCACTTAAAAGTATGTCTTTTGCTCTGGACAGAGTCCAGACAAGTCTATGACTTGCCATCATTTTTTTCCCATTATACATTATTTAGACATTGAGGACAGGGTACCAATAACTATTTTAAAAATACTTGTTACTTAGATATGTAACTTAAGTTTTTAAAAGTATCTAAATGACTTCCAGAGTTAATGGAATTTAGGCTCATAGAAAATTAAAAAGGTTTTGATAAAGGTACACTATATTTGTAATAATATTTATATGTTAAATACTTCAAATGGGAAACTTTCACCTATATTTTGCCATGAGAAAAGTTCTGATTAAAAAGATCTGTCTATAAATTCACATTTCCTTCTTCCTCCCTGTTCTCAGTTAAAGAGATTGATGAGTTTTCACAGAACCCCACAGGCCACTAGTGGTCAAGCTCTTGATTTAGGTGTATTTCTCTACCCAAGCTTCATATTGTGAATAGATGACCTTAGAGGAGTCTTACCACTTTTCTGCTAACAGAGTGAGATATCCCCCTTTCCTTCTGTCCTTCTGAGGTCCTGCATTCTTAACTCCTTCAAAACATGTTTCTTAAATTAGATATAAATACAATATTGCTCATTCATATGTATCCTAAATGCCTAAACTTAAAAATGCTAACAAAAAAGCTTTGTATAATATTTTGGTTTTGTTATGCAACTATTCTAATGTAAGTAACTGAATTAAAAAGCCACGAGGAGAACATGCATTAAAATATTTACTGTCTACAATTACTTAATTCTTTCTGACTTAACAGTGCAATCTATTATTAAAGCTACATATTTGCTATGCTTTCTTATTCCACTCTTATTTCAAATGTTTTAATGATTGTTTTACAAGGAATAAAAATACACACAATGAAAAAAATGAGACTAATTTGATTTCTAAAGAAATTAAAAGCAAAAAAACATTTATAGAATTTTCACTTAATGTATTATTCATGAGTTATCATTTCCAACATTTAAAAGGTTTGCAAATGGCAGAGAACAAGTAATATTATGAAGCAACTTCTTATGACAAATTTTACATTTAATGTCCAGGAAGAGAGAAGAGACATGAAACTCAAACTGTGATATTTTTTATTTCCTTTTTTTTTTTTTAAGTTTGAAGTGGTACTACTAGTGCATCAGAATATCAAAAAGATACCCCTTTGAAGAGTCAGAAAAGAGTTGGAGTTTCAAACCAAAAAACTTTAAATTTTCCATTCTTTACCACAACACCTCTTTTTTCCTCAGAAAGAGAGTTTGAGGACAAACTGTTGAGCACAAACATTCAGCTTTCCTCAGCTATCCAGCTGTCTACTGTTTCTTTCATTTATTTGTGTTTGAGAAATGAGGTTCAAGTAGTCACTTTCCAGGTCCCAGCATCCCAGGTCAATGCCATAGTCCTTTAACACTTGCCCCTCTTCCTTCTTTTAGAGGTGCTGGGTTTTGCACAGACATCCATTACAGCAGAATTCAAAGCTGGAATTCCTAAATCTAAATCCCAAACAAGCACCTTAATCCTTTGGTTGTGGAGTTAATCATCCATTTTCTGGCACAATGCCTGCTTTGCCAAATGGAACATTTTCTCAGAAAGGAGTATATAAGACTTGAGGGCACAGATGGGCTGTATAGCAACTCAGGCTCAAGTCACTGTCCTGTATCCAACAAAAAAGTGATTTCAATCAGCTCTTCTATGTTCTTGAAAATCAGTGCATTATTGGCTAAATTGGGATACGCATGCTGTCTCTTACATCTTGACCAGAACCTGACATTCTAGATAGGAAAATATTTCCAGATGCAAGTTTATTAAAGCAGGCATGAAGAATGAAATGAATGAAAGAAGTTCTTGAGCAACTTTTGTTGGAGCATTGCTTTTCTGTCTCCTTCTGGCTGTCACTTCTGGCAATTGTACTACCAGGGAGCAGGGGGAGGAGGCTGCTCTGCAGGGAGAAGGACTTGAGTGGAGTCTGTGGGTGACAGGCAGGCTGGCAGGACAGTGCCACACTGATGAGTGCCATCCCACTGTGCCCAATGAGAAGTGTGTGGCAGAATTGTTGATGGAGACCTTGGTTAGCGGGGATCACAGATAAGACCCTATTGATGGGACAGTTCCAGAGTCAAGCCAGAAAGTCAGGTCAGTGGGTCATGGTCAGGATCAGTGAGATACAAGGCAAGGATGCAGTGAGGACCCAGGGCTAGGGCTTGAATATATCAGTTCTCAGGTGAAGGGAGGTGGGAACTCCTGAGAAGGTTTTTCCTTTTGCAGGTATGACCAAGGTCCCACAGCTGCTCTGTGTCAGAGATGACTCTGAGAAAGGCAGCCAAGGCCCTTGGAGAGGTAGCAGAGACTGTGGGTGCAGACTGTGGGTGCTCTCAGGGCCCTGACAGATACATAGGTTTCCATACACTGAAGAGGTGTTAACACTGCAAGTGAGTAAATGCTAGCAGAATGGTAAATCCATGCAGAGCAAGGCTGGTGCTGATGGTACTGCAGTAAAATTCTGGAGTTGGCCCTAATGGATTAGTGTACAGATCCTCTACCTTAATAAATTGAGATCTCAATTTCAAAAACATTTTAAGCTGCAAAATGGATGAAAAAACATTTTATAATGGCAAATACAATGTCTAGAGATAAAATTTCAAAACACTAGCACTTTATTCCACAAAGTAGTTACTTACATTTTTATGGATTATAATCATAGAATCATAGAATCATAGAATAGTTAGGGTTGGAAAGGACCTCAAGATCAACTAGTTCCAACCCCCTTGCCATGGACAGGGACACCTCACACTAAACCATCCCACACAAGGCTTCATCCAACCTGGCCTTGAACACCACCAGGGATGGAGCACTCACAGCCTCCATGGGCAACCGATTCCAGTGCCTCACCACCCTAACAGGAAAGAATTTCCTCTTTATATCCCATTTAAACTTCCCCTCTTTAAGTTTTAACCCGTTACCCCTCATCCTGTCACTACAGTCCCTGACAAAGAGTCCCTCCCCAGCATCCCTATAGGCCCCCTTCAGATACTGGAAGGCTGCTATTAGGTCCCCACACAGCCTTCTCTTCTCCAGGCTGAACAGCCCCAACTTCCTCAGCCTGTCTTCATACAGGAGGTGCTCCAGTCCCCTGATCATCCTCGTGACCCTCCTCTGGACTTGTTCCAACAGTTCCATGTCCTTTTTATGTTGAGGACACCAGAACTGCACACAATACTCCAAGTGAGGTCTCCCAATAGCAGAGTAGAGGGGCAGGATCACCTCCTTCGACCTGTTGGTCACGCTCCTTTTGATGCAGCCCAGGGTACGGTTGGCTTTCTGGGCTGCAAGCACACACTGCCGGCTCATGTTCATTTTCTCATCGACCAGCACCCCCAAGTCCTTCTCTGCAGGGCTGCTCTGAATCTCTTCTCTGCCCAACCTGTAGCTGTGCCTGGGATTGCTCCGACCCAGGTGTAGGACCTTGCACTTGTCGTGGTTGAACTTCATAAGGTTGGCATCAGCCCACCTGACAAGCGTGTCAAGGTCCCTCTGGATGGCATCCCTTCCCTCCAGCATATCAACCGGACCACACAGCTTGGTGTCATCAGCAAACTTGCTGAGGGCGCACTCAATCCCACTGTCCATGTCAGCGATGAAGATGTTAAACAAGACCGGTCCCAACACCGATCCCTGAGGGACACCACTCATTACCGGTCTCCAGCCGGACATCGAGCCATTGACCACAACTCTTTGTGTGCGGCCATCCAGCCAGTTCTTTATCCACCGAGTAGTCCATCCATCAAATTGATGTCTCTCCAATTTAGAGACAAGGATGTCGTGTGGGACAGTTCGAACGCTTTGCACAAGTCCAGGTAGATGACATCAACTGCTCTACCTGTGTCCATCAGTTCTGTAGCCTCATCATAGAAGGCCACCAAATTGGTCAGGCAGGATTTCCCCTTAGTGAAGCCATGCTGGCTGTCACCAAGCACCTTGTTGTTTTTCATGTGCCTTAGCATGCCTTCCAGGAGAATGTGCTGCAAGATTTTACCAGGCACAGAGGTGGGACTGACTGGTCTGTAATTCCCTGGGTCTTCCATTTTCCCCTTCTTGAAAATGGGGGTTATATTTCCCTTTTTCCAGTCGTCGGGAACTTCACACCTAATATTCTTTTATGAATTATTTTAAGTAGCACCAAAAAAAGGCTTTCATCTCTGGTTGTTCACATAGATACCCAGACTTGTCCCACTCACGTTTCCAAGACAGAAACTTTTGTTAACTTACCTTTAATTTGTGTACAATTGTGAAATACCGACCCCAGAGGGGTGATGAGCAAAATCCCCCTTAACAAAAATACATTCAAGATTTGACCTTCTGGTTTTTAGCATATTTTTCAAGCTTTTGTAGGTACAAAACAACCTTCTTCCAAAATAAATTAAAAAACAAACAAACAAACAAATAAACCACAACAATAACCCCAACCAAAACCCATCAAAAAATAAACCACTATAACCCTAAATCCCACACAACAACAAAAAACCAAACAAGAAAAAAACACAACCATATTGCAATTGAAAAATGTGTCTTCCGTGAGAGGTTTGTGAGTGATAAGATTTTGTCCTGATGGAATTTTACTGAAATGAGGCTAGGAAGGAAAAATCCAGTGAAACCAGTCTCCTAGATAGTCAGTGGAAGAAAAAAGGCACTTCCAGAGAGCAATACTGATAATGTTCTGGAAGGGCAAACATTCCCCATGAGTTATGTAAGGACCTGGGACAAGTTGACTCTTAAGGTGAGATTCCAAAAACTATAACAGATGAAATGGCCTCATGCAAAATATCTGAAACTTTCAACCACATTGACTGTTTTGCATTCAATCTTACATTCTCATCTTCAGTAATTCTTTAAATATCTTCTTGTATGTGGCAACAAATGCACATATTTCCATTTCACAGTAGAAGGAGAACTCTGAAACCCAATGCACAAAATACCTTTCTTTATTAGGAAGAGTTTAGAGCAATTTGGCTACAAGGAAGATGCTAATGTCAAAGAAAGCTAAGGAAGTCCCCATCATGTGATGTCCTTATTAATACAAATTGCAGGAAATTGTATACTGCATTAAAAAAAAAAAGAAAAAAAGAAAAGGAAAAAAAAAGAAAAAAGAAAGAAAAGAAAAGAAAAAAGAAAAGAAGAGAAAAGGAAAGAAAAGAAAGAAAAGAAAATAAGAAAAGAAGAAAAGAAAAGAAAAGAAAAGAAAAGAAAAGAAAAGAAAAGAAAAGAAAAGAAAAGAAAAGAAAAGAAAAGAAAAGAAAAGAAAAGAAAAGAAAAGAAAAGAAAAGAAAAGAAGAAAAGAAAAGAAAAGAAAAGAAAAGAAAAGAAAAGAAAAGAAAAGAAAAGAAAAGAAAAGAAAAGAAAAGAAAAGAAAAGAAAAGAAAAGAAAAGAAAGAAAAAAAGAAAAGAAAAGAATGAAAAGAAAAAAGAAAAGAAAAGAAAAGAAAAAGAAAAGAAAGAAAAGAAAAGAAAAGAAAAGAAAAGAAAAGAAAAGAAAAGAAAAGAAAAGAAAAGAAAAGAAAAGAAAAGAAAAGAAAAAAAGAAAAGAAAAGAAAAGAAAAGAAAAGAAAAGAAAAGAAAAGAAAAGAAAAGAAAAATAAAAAAAGGCAGTTGTTAAATAGTGACCGAAATGTGTTATATGGGGTACCTTTGAGATACGCAACACGTTCATAATGGAACACAACCCCGAATGCATAAATAAAAACAATTTTTACGCTTCTTCCTATGTTTTGTGGAGGAAAAGGGATTCAAGGCAGCTGAAATATTTCTCAAATTCTCCCTGCTCATGTAAACAAACACACATTTCAAAACCCTGTGCTTTTTTTTTTTCTTCCTCTCTTGATTTAAAAAAAAAAAAAAGGAATAAAAAAGAAATTTACTTGTGTAATTGCAATAAGACTCATGGCAGTTTCTGGAACATTAAGAATGTCTGCAGTCTGCTGCTAGTTTTGTAATTATAAAAAATGCAACAATGGGGAGGGTGTGCAATTTTAGGAGAAAAGAGTTCTGCATAAAATTCCAGCTGTGAACACGTGATCAGTCCTTTTATGGACAAAAAAAAAGACACTTCCTTGTATTTGCATTCAATTTCTTTGTGCATCCACAGTTCACTCACATCCTCTGCAAACTCATCTGTGCAGTTATTCTTTTTCTTTAGGCACGGAATATGACAACACTATGGAAAAATTAAAAAAAAATGAACACTTCATAATTCTCGCTAAGAGGTTATGTGATTTAAGATCAAAGTCGAAAGAAAAGCCAGGTAACAGCTAAGCTTAAAAATTAAATAATAAGGATAAAATTGTACATTAAATGGACCAATTTGAAATATTCTATATCTTAGCATAATTAAAATTTTACATATAATGACACAACCAAAATCCACCAGCACATTTTTTTTTTATTGTGTTACTAGGAGAAGATAGATAACAAATAAATAAATAAATATATATATATATATAAAAAATCAAGGTGGAACTGGCCATCTTGTTTTAAAAAATAGTAAGAAAAAGAAGCCTTACATTCATATATGGAACACTTCAGAACAAGAATAAACGTAAATGAATTGAAATGTATATATCATCTGCTGCTCTTTCTATCATGAGGAAATTTTCAGGTAGCCAACTGTTTTGAAATAAATTTCCCTGCAGTTGCTATAGTGATGATAATAAAGTTCCTGCCTCAATTTATGTGATAGAGGTTCCTAGCAGAACACTTGAAAAGGTAAGCTAATCATAATGAAGACACTGCTAGTTCTCATGCTCAGAGCAGCCTCCTTGAATTTAGTTCACAATTACAGGACTCCTCTATTGTTGTCAATTTTGTTCTACGTACATTATCATAATCTTCCTCAATGTGGCAGTAACAAATTATGCAGTAGAGACAGTACTACTCTTTTCCTAGGATAAGTCAGTGGACAAAGGATATACAAGTTTTCTGCAATAAACAATGACTGAATCAAAGATACTTCTCTATTAGCTTTTTTTTTTTTCCATTACAGATCTTTGTTTTTCTAACTATGTAATGACAATATATTTTTTTGCTTCTATAGTACATATTGTTCAAGTCTCGTTTTATCTCAGTGTTGATGCAAACTAAATAGCTTTAAAGCAGTTACCTGTCAAAATGGATGAGTCATCAAAGCAATGTCAAAGATAAAACATTATTGCTCAGTGTATGTTCTACAGCAATAATTTTGCAAAATAACATAATTTACTTTAAAACATTTGTGAAGCTAAAATAGCTCCCCTAATAGCTGTTTTAGAAGAAAAATATGCAAAATAGCTGACAAAAAATAGAATGTCATTAAATACTGTTTAGATAAATAAGATAAAACAGAAATATTAAATCTGCCAAAACCTAGGACTAATAATTGTGAAAACAATGTTTTAGTGAGACATTCTTTAAAATACCCATTTTTTTGCAACTGCGATGTAACTAAATATACATGCATGTTTCCATGTGAGAGTCTGTATGTATTTTGATGTCTATGTGTCACTGTCATTAAAGGTGTATGAACTCCCCTCCTTCTTTTACTTTATTTCTTGCGTATGTATCATGCCTACCAACAAGGGAAATATTTCATTTCATTAAAAAAGAAGGTATTTGTAATAATAAAAGAATGCTAAACCCACAAATTAAAAGCCAATAAGATGTAAAGCTTTATGTGCAAAGGCACAAATTCTGTGGTGATGATATGTCATGTAATAAGAGAGATCAAATAAATTAATGAAACAGCCTGCCAAAGTTAATGGCCATGATGTCAGTAAGCTTTTAATTAATAACTTTCATTATTTTTAAAAAGTCCTTTACAGCTGGACTCCTAAGGAACCAGGAGGTCCTACAACCAAAGAGCAAAGCCAGTTATGATGATTTTTTCCATGGACTAAAATCCTTATCCCATCTAGACCCACATTCTCAATAACAGCATATGTTCTTTGGCCAAATGTGTGAAGCCTTAATCTGACCAGTGACATTCAGGTCAGGAGTACACATATGGTATGCCATACTGACTCAATTAACCATCCATCAATTTAATTGCATAATATATCAGAAGATGTATTCCACTACTACTTACAGTTAGATGCAGGCATGGAAATAAATAAGATAAAGCAACAATTTTCTGTTGTTGTTTGTTTACCTTAAAGGGAATACCAAGTAGAAACAATAATATATTTTATAAAGTATTTATGTTCTTGGAAAAAAATACTTTTTGACAGCTAAACTGATTAGAGGCTGCTAGTTTTAGAAATGATACTTCTTGTAATAAGCAAGCGTAGGTGGATAGCACACCTTACAAGAAAATTACAGCACTTCCACTGATTCTAATCACATTAATGTAGGGATAAGGGAAAAAGAAGGTATATTATTTAAACATTATGTAAATTATGAAGAGAGTTAACACATTACAAACTTACAAGTAGTGACATAGTTGAGTTGATTTATGCAATCACTCCAGACATCAAATCCTTCTGGAATAACACACATGACAAAAAATGATAACGTGGTGACAAGTTTAAAAAAAGAAAAAAAAAAAAAAAAAGATGATGACAAAAAAAAGAAGAGGACAAATAAGATGAAGAAGAACTCAATGAAGAAGAGGAAGAAGATAAGGAGATAAAGAAGAAGAAATAAAAGAAGAAAATTAAGCTTATATTTTAAACATTCAAGGGCAAAAGCTTGAAATAGAAGTCAAACATAAAGCCTTCCAAACTGGAATTCACTGAAAGACAGATTTCAGGCTCTGGTCAGTATCAGTGCTATCTAGCAAGACCTCTTCAGAATTTGCATTACTTTTAATCTGTTCATTTCAAAACTAGGCCTTGAAGGTGCATGCCAGTACATGTATAACATTTAGATTTCATAAGCTGGAGTTTATTTTTTTCAGCTTCATCTGCAAACCTCCTTTATAGCTTCTATAAACCCTGGGCTCATATGCCAAGTCTGTGGCTATCACAACCAGTGTATGGACCACTTGTTAGCAGCAGGTCATAATATTTTTTGAACATCTTTATTGTACACAAATCAGTACCATACTGCTGAAATCCTTTCTTTTCCGTTTCTGCTTTAGGAGAGGAAATCATTCGAGTGTGACATGTCTTTATAGGCCACCAGTTGTTGCCTAGAATCAGATGTTTCTTTTACGCTTTTTTCCTTTGGAACAATGCCCAATTCAGTGTATTTTGTTTCTTATTCACCTAGAATATTGAAAAACCTTTCCATAGTTACTTTTTTCTACAAAGACATAAAAGTATAGTGCCATGAGACACTTAGACGCTCACAAAGTCTAGAATAATGCGATTGTGTCACATCTTAAAGTTCAGCAGCAGCAATATTAAAACATTTTTTGATAAAACATTTTGGAATGGGACAAGGAAAACTGCTTCTAAAACCAGTGCTTTGGTGTATTTTCTTGAACATAAACATAAGCTTTGCAACATTGTATTTTTAGATTCAGTGAGTCATCACAATCATGGGGTAAACAATATAGCTCTTGCAGAGCGGAAAAAAAAATGATGGTAAACACAAGCTACTACTTTTTGTTAGATACCTCAGAAAATTACTAACTTGTCTTTATGCTCAATTTTAATACAATTCATAATTCACCATAATAAGTTCTTTGAAATTTCCTTATTTTTCCCCAGCTTCTTGAAATTCTGGGTATTGTATATATTCTGTTTTTAAGCTTTATAAAGTGATTGTTTGAGAGTTTGTCTAAAGCATCTGGAATCCGAGTTGTCTCTCGGAGAGCAAAATGGTAATTACTGCCTCTTGAAGAGCTAGGGAATGATATATTCATTGAAAAGAAATGTTACTCTTTGGATGTTATCTATCACTGGATATACCTGCACATGGTAGATATGTCTTTGTCACACAAATCATACCGGTCCCCTACACTTAACACATGTCTTGGTGACTTGTCAGTCTCCTTGCATCCCAGGCCATTACAGAGGCTTCTTCCTTGCTTTGTTCCTATGCATTCAACCTTGCTGGTTGGACAATGTAAGGTCTGTCTGGGCTGGGCTGCAGAGCCAGAGAGATGCTGCAGTAGACTCCATGGCTCAGGGTTTCCCACAAATAGAAGTCCTACTAAAAGTAACAGCCCTCAGGCAAAGACAGATAACAGGAGTTTATCCCCATTCCATGAGTCACTCAGAAAGGTCTTAACATTGCAGAAAGCTCTTAGTTGCGTAACATGCAGCTATACATCTGAATTAAAAATACCTGGCCTTGTTGTCATTGATTTGGGGAATCTGAGAGACAGGTTCCAATCTGTTCAGATTTCTGTTGAAAGAAATTTTCTTCTGAAGGTATTTTTCTTTAAAGAGGTTTACAGGCTGTGCTACAGGCACAGAAGTCAAAGATTAAGTTTTGTTCCTGAAATAGCAACACATGCTTAATCAAGGAACGGAAAACAGCTTGATACAGAAGGTGTTAACTCACAACTGCCAATAAACTGAAAAGACAACTCTTCCAGTTATTTGTTTCCTTTTTTCTGATGTTACCAGCCTAATAACAGCAAGAAAGGGACACATTTTAGCCCTTGCTAGCCTCTGCAACCTAGACTTAACCTGAATGGAAGTCAACTTTTAGTTGATGACTCCAGCAGTTTAGAAGATGCTGCAGGACATCTGCAATTCAATGGCAGGAATTTACAGGAGAGGCTGGAGCAGTAACTGAAAAGGGAACTATTTTATCAAACCTACTGAGATAAATTAATAGCACAATGGTGAAATCACAAACCTCTAATAGCCAAATTAATGTTTTTATCCAAGAATATCTAACAAATTCAGAAGCTGTAGTTTTAGTCCCACCATGAAACATCCATTTACTAAACATACTCATAAAAACAAAAAATCACAAATTACTCATGGCCAGCTCAGAAACAGAAAAAGATTATCCTCTCCGCAAGAATTATTGTTGCAAATTGTTCCCTTTCTTTTGCTGCTATTCTGACTTTAATATAGCTCATGGATTTAATTATCCATTACAGGATATATTTGTAAAGTTATAAAAAATTGAAAGTACTATAAAATTAATAATTATTATGACTAATCCATGATTGATACACTAGCTAGTAGGTTTTACATGTCCCAGAATAGCAGTTTAGAGAATATGCTTTCTGAAATCCCATTAGAGATTGGCCAATTTTCTTTCAAAGTCACCAATCTTCTTTCTTCATAAAAAGCATACAACTGAGATGGTGGTGGTGCAACCTGAAAATCACAACATTGGTCAGCCTGTAATCTCAGTCATCCTTTTTCCTTGAAAATCAGTGTCACCTAACCTGCGAAGCTCCTCCATTGCAGTCTCCAATGCCAAAGGGCTTAATGTAGCACAGAAGGCCCAAATTAAATTCTTGCTGTATCGTACTGCTGCATGGCAATCTCTATTTAAAGCCACCATGCGTTAAGAAAGCCTTGTCTTTGTACTAGTATTAGGTGCTGTCATAGCATAAGATGATATGACAGGAGCACATATTGATTTAGAATTTGCTGCTCTCCTTTTAAAATGTAGAAGCTGTCTGAAATGAGCAACAAAGGGGATCCTACAAATAGTCAATGCATGTTTTGAGCCAAGCAACAAATACTCTTAAGAGACCCCAAAATAGTATTTTAAGGTTAGTTTGGAAAAAGAAAATCTGGTGGAAGGACATGAAAAGGCAAGATACTAGAGAAACACGTTAGTTGGGATATAAATTAGAATTACCACATTTAACAGAGCAAACTGCTTCTTAGAAAGGGGAGGCATGTAATCTGTTTTATAACTAGGCACTCATCAAAATGGACCCAACAGACACAGGCAAACAAACACGCTCTGCAGATATTCTCACAAGATTGCTCTCTGAATAACTCATCCACAGACAAGGCAGCTCATGTTTTTTTGTAGCATTTTAGTTTAGCTTGGCTTTGGGTTTCTTATTTTAAACAAAAGATTGATGCATTGCAAACAGGCAAGAGTCTGGATAAATGAGATCTGATGTTTATTCATGACAATTTTAAAAAATGTTCAGATAGTAAACAAAACTTAATTACTTTAGAAAGACATAAAATATGCTGATATAGGATATAATACTAAATAATAATCACCAGAAAGCCATCTCATTATTATTGGTTTTGTGTTTGATATGGGTTTGGCCCAAGGCAAAGCCCAGGGCTTTATTTATTTAAAAGGGTACGAAAACAAGACAATATGCATGTTTCATATTAAATATTGTGATGGCATTACACTATGTGAAATGCAATGAGAGAGAGCATTGTGAAGCACCGAGGAGAATTTAAAAATTTATATTTTGTTGTACTTTTTCTCAGACATAAGCAGACTTTCTGAGGGATTATGGGAATACTAATAGCCACTATGCTGTGATAATTTATTATAATCTTGCAGCAAAAAAAGGTACATCTACACACGTACATGCACACACACTCCACATCTATAGCTACGCCTGATTTTCCTATTGTCATCTGTTATTTTTTTAATTGCAAACTCTGATGAGTTTAAGTCAACATATTTCCTTACTGCTCCTTCTTCTTGTCAGCTATAGCTGGATTGATAAAATGCAAATGAACAAATCATTAACGAGTACTGGTTATGAATCTCTCAGGCAGTTCAGGACCCTATCAAATCCTGCACCTATTACTTTGTGTGATTGATGTACTATTGTAAGTGATTGTTCCTGATCTTATTAAATCTTATTGATTTTTTCCCAGTTTCTATTTTATGCAGGACCAGGCTTGGACTATTATGAATGTTGCTGAACACTGTTAATCAAGCTTACACAGCTATTTTGATGGCAAACAATTAGAACTCTGAAGCAATACCTTGCAATTAGCTTCGGGGATATGGACCTCAGCACCGTAATAATGAAAGAGACCTTCTCCTTCAAGCAAGGTAATGAGATTTACAATAATGACCCCAAATAACCTCTGAGAAATAACCAATCTGCAAACATAGATGTGTTTATCAATAATTTGTGCACTTCTTATGAAAATATATTTTTAATCTTTTTCTTCACATATGAATCATTGTTTCTACTGAAATAAAGTGCATGAAGTCTTATAAAAATGACAAATATATAAATTGAAAATCTGTACATATAATTTGAATCCAGTGGAGGTTCTAATGAATGATATGCATCAATAACGTTCAAATTTTGTGAGGAAAATAACACTGAAAACTTCTGAGAAAATGCTGGCATGTTATGCACAGATTTGGGTGGTTATTCTTGCTTGAAAATGATTACATGTTTAGCTAATATACATATCAGGTACACTATGCAGTACGTAAGTAGACATGGACATTCATAAACATGTGTCTTTATAAATCCACTGTATGCACTTTTTATTTGAGTGATACAATCAATAAAAATACCCTGATTTAGTTCCCTTAGAAACTGAAGCAATTAACATAGTTTTGGTAATTGTAATAGAGCACTGAACATCATAGGACAAATTTCTGGTAAATCAAAGTAATTTTAGCATAAAGCTAATACATAAATAAAATAAAATGAACATACATGCCTAGAAAGTGAAATAGCGTATTTCCAATTTCTTAACTCTCAGTCTTCATATTCTACTGTTGCAGCCTATGCACATTTTTTGCTGATCATTTAGTATTGCTATAAACCCTTGTACCTACCTATCACATTGCACTGAGAGATTAACTCATATGTTTTTTCTAGTTGCATATTTGTTAATTTCATGAGTATTTTTTATTAAAAGAAAATAGTCAACACCTGTAAAATACATTTACATAAAGAAGAAATCCCTTGAGAATTAGGAAAAATTGTGAGGTTTTGAAAAATCCCTACAATATTTTTTTTTGTTTCTATGAATTTTTGAAATTGAAATCAAAGCTTTTATAATTTGGCTTAGTTGACAAGATGCAGTGCATCATCACATGAAAGAACAATTTTTAACTTATGAAAAGTTTACCATTCCTACTATTCTTAGATGATAATTACTTGCAAATGTCTCAGCTATATATGGCATTTTCAGCAGGATGGCACTGAGGTGTTAACCACACCTCCCAAACTGTCAAGCTCCCTGCTTGTTGCCCTCATACCCAAATCTTCAAATCCCCCACAGAGCAGATTTCTGAAACAGTCCCTGAACAGAGTGTGAGTTCCACAAGTGGAGACTAAAAGCGGAGCTTGGATGGAGATCTGTAGCTGGAAAAGATGATACTGAGGGTGATCACTATTTTAGTCAATATGTTAATCCACGTTCTGGGTCGGATACTGAGAGGAGAAGAAAGTTAAGAAAGAACAGTATTAGAATTGTCACTTTAAAATATGTCTACTTCAATGTAGTGTCAAAGTAGAAACACGGTTATATTTTAAAGCAGAGGACAACAAGATGATAAACACTTTTTAGCCCATTGAATATATGTGAGAAATTCAGCCAGATAAGCAAAATAGGTACATACCTATGACTATGTGCAATATACCATATGCTCAAAATGAAACTTTAGAAGACTGGAAAAAATTTCTGGTGCATTCCCAAAGCAGCACTGTAAGAGTTAAATGTGAGAGCTTTGCAAACCTGATGAGACTTAAAGGGTTCAAAAGCTAATTCACCACATGAGTTTTTCCTGTTTCTCTTTACTTTGAGCACAACCAATAAATGTGAGTGATATTAGTGCCAATTTCACTTTTTATCATATAAATATACATTTCTTGCTGGATCTAATGGTTAATGAAATGCACACAATATGCAAAATCTATAAAAATGTTGTAGTTATACATTACTTTCTGACTGCTGTACAACCTTTGTAAACAAAGTATAGTATATCCACTTTCCTGTGACAATATGCAGATCTGTCATCTTGGGGACAACTAAATGAATTATTTAATCAATAACAGATTACATCTCTGGTGATAAGGCAAGCTAAGCAAATTAAAAAGTAAACCGGATATATATGTCACAAGCAAGATACACGGGTAGTGTAACATGCATTTAATATTAACTAGAACAATAAAAAAAAAGAAAAAAAAATTTAGACCAAACCAAACAGAGGTAAGACAGCTTAGGTAGGAGGGTGGCACTCTTAAGTATAATACCTGTGGTGAATCCCGTTAAATTTATCCATTACTTTATTATCAACTCCTTAAAAAAAAAAAAAAAGACAAAAAAAAAAGACAACTGTCCAGAAAGTTTGATCTCTATGGCATTTTGGCAGCAGTGTGCTCAAGCCTTTTATTTTCCTCCTATGTACGTGAAAGTCTCAGTCTGTGTGCTGAGTGTGCCCAAACACATGGTAAACATCCAGGCTGCTGTAGCAAAGACAGTATTTGCAAGTTTGTAAGATTTACCATAGGCAATCCCAGTGGTGAAGAAGGTCTCCGATATATATCTTCTATGTAATGTATGTAATATACAGGTATATTTTCTTATACCTTCATATTACATACACAGTTTATCCCAGTGTGGATAACACCTTCATGAATGGCAGGACAGACTGGGTCAGATTTTGTCCTGCTTCTGATCTTCATGGAAACCTACCAACTCCTCCCCCCAAAAAAACACAACCAACCAACCAAACAAAAACCAAAAAACTGAGGCAATCATACAGTGATAATTTAGTCAGTTGCACATCTGTGTGAAAAGAGAAAGGGGTATGTTTAGTAATATTTACTTTTCCATATCTTCTAGGATTATGACCAAAGAGGCTTTTTTCCTTCCCCTAAAATTTTAAGCAGAACTTTAAAAACTTTACAAATCTGTACAGCTCCTTGTGGCTTTCCATGCATGGAGTCTTTTCACAAGTTACATTTATGTTATTTCTAAGGAAGAGTCTGACAGTTCTAAAATTACATAAACAGAGCCAAGCTGTCTGTTTTAAAACTGAATGTCATACAGACATGCCAGAGCAGCTGTTACTTGTATATGTGCAATTTTAAAACGTTTCTAGCTTTCTTTTTTTTCTCCATTAAACATGCATCTTATAACAAAGAATTCAGCTCCTATAATTTACTGCTTTCCTTTTTCTCTTTCTAGGGTTCTCAGATATTTTGAATAGGTAAAATCTTTTTTAAGCAGGAAAGAAATCTTCACTTCCTTCTCTTTTCCTCTCCTTCTTCATACAGTATGCATAAATCTCATAAATCTAGAATAATAATACATGTTTAGTGATATGAACACAGTATAGGTATAAAGACTAAGTGTTATTTTGATATGCAGGATTAAGTTTGAAACACACAGGCAGTATAAAACACTGAAAGATATAAGAATTTTGTGGTGGAGGACAAAAACAGATAAAGATTTGCTTCTGTCCTGTAAATGCCTATGTATTAATATACGGTAATTAAAGCTATAAGCCTCTGAATGCTAGTTGTAGTGATGTGTCTCCCTGCTGCCATTGGGCTCCTGACAGCAAATTCCAATTCATCAAAGCAAACACCTCTGCATTGCACAGCAGGCATGATAAGTCTCTAATAACAGTGTATCATCTCCAAGTTATATGTATTAAAACCACATTCATCAAAGTGCAGCATCACACTTTAAAAGTTGTTTTTCCTGTGAGGATTTAATGTTCCTCAAGAATTCTTTTTTTGTCTTCATGGACTTCTGTACATTTGTTCTCCTGTTCTTCTGTAATCCCCTTAGGATATGCAGGTATTTATTTGCATAGTTGAGTTACCATTTGCACAGCTGATCTCTCATCTGAGGTAACTTCCCCACCCAATATAACACTTATTCCTATAACTTATGTCAAAACTGCCTGCACTCACATCTTATGCGCTTCTGAAATTAAGTCCCTAGTTGGGGCAACTGTAATGAAAAGAAGTGACTTGAATATGAAAGCTCAATTCACAGCTTTAGGATGGTCAGACACAGATCTTCTTCAGCGTAATTTGTGGTAAGTAGCAATCTGAGCTTCATTTTATATGTTGTATGTGTCATACAACAAGCTAGAAGGTGATAAAAAATCAAGGGTATGAATATTCTGGGAAAAAATCAAACTTTAAATAAACCCCAAGATTCTTTCCTTAGTGCTCGTGTGCATAAAACAATAAATTTTGAGTTATGATGGGTGTTCATTATGGTGTAATTTCTCCATTAGTATTTACATCTCCGTGTCAGTATATTTTGGACAGTGCTAAACAGATCTGGTACTCAGAAAATTACAGTCACATCCCATCAAGAAAAGGTATTATCGAAGAGTATTAGCATACAGGTAGAACTGGATGCATCAGGGACAGGCAGACACCAATAAAATATTTAAGTTTTGTGCACTTCCATTGAATATATAAAGCTAAACACAGGCTAATTAGCTTGCAGACACCAAGTTATCATTCTCTCTGTTGAAAAAAATATCCCTTTGGCTACTGGTATGTCTGAAGGTTTCTTTATGTTAAGTTCCTTTTTCCTAGTAATACACAGAACCAACCTTTAGAGAGATATCTGGAAGTGCAAATTAAAACTGTTTCAAGTTTAATTAAGAGGTTTAAGTATGAAGAAAATTATATAATATGATAAAGCACTCGTTTAAATAAGAAAGTAAAAAAAAAAAATGAATTCAGAACCAGTTCATTCTATTTATCTTTCAGTTCTCATGCTTTTTCTATCAGATCACCTTTTGTTCTCCTTCACTACCCCTCACTCTTCCAGAGCCTGTCACTCATTTGTATTTATGATCACCAAGCTATTATCCTCTCTGATTTTGTGATGCTCACAGATTTGTCTCTTCCTCCCTAACCTTACTCCCCCCTGTTATTACTGTGATCTCTAATTTCAGCTATATCTTTCACTTCTTTGCCCCTTTTTCATATAATTTTGTCTGCTCCTCTGCACCTTAAACTAGCCCAAGCACTCATCATCTGTGTTTCTGTCTCCATCTACTCAGATCAGAACAGATCTATGATTTTCCTCACATCCACATTATCATTCCCCAGCACTGTCCTCTGGAATAAGCTCACAACTAAACAGAGAAATATTTCACCATTTGATTGTCTTTTCAGTTTTTAAAATAGATGCTTCAACTAGTTACATCCATCTTTTCTCAGCAGTCCCTTCAGTGTTTCATTTCTTTTGAAAAGGAACTTAACATTTGATATGCTTGATTGATATGGTTGATATGCTGGAGGTTGATATGGCTTGACTGATATGGTTGATATGCTGGAGGGAAGGGATGCCATCCAGAGGGACCTTGAGACGCTTGTAAGGTGGGCTGATGCCAACCTTATGAAGTTCAACCACGACAAGTGCAAGGTCCTACACCTGGGTCGGAGCAATCCCAGGCACAGCTACAGGTTGGGAAGAGAAGAGATTCAGAGCAGCCCTGCAGAGAAGAACTTGGGGGTGCTGGTCAATGAGAAAATGAACATGAGCCGGCAGTGTGCGCTCGCAGCCCAGAAAGCCAACCGTATCCTGGGCTGCATCAAAAGGAGCGTGACCAGCAGATTGAAGGAGGTGATCCTGCCCCTCTACTCTGCTCTTGTGAGACCTCACCTGGAGTATTGTGTGCAGTTCTGGTGTCCTCAACATAAAAAGGACATGGAACTGCTGGAACAAATCCAGAGGAGGGCCATGAGGATGATCAGGGGACTGGAGCACCTCCCGTATGAAGATAGGCTGAGGAAGTTGGGGCTGTTCAGCCTGGAGAAGAGAAGGCTGCATGGGGACCTAATAGCAGCCTTCCAGTATCTGAAGGGGGCCTATAGGGATGGTGGGGAGGGACTCTTTGTCAGTGACAGGACGAGGGGTAACGGGTTAAAACTTAAACAGGGGAAGTTTAGATTGGATATAAAGAGGAAATTCTTTCCTGTTAGGGTGGTGAGGCACTGGAATGGGTTGCCCAGGGAGGCTGTGAGTGCTCCATCCCTGGTGGCGTTCAAGGCCAGGTTGGATGAAGCCTTGTGTGGGATGGTTTAGTGTGAGGTGACCCTGTCCATGGCAGGGGGGGTTGGAACTAGATGATCTTGACGTCCTTTCCAACCCTAACTATTCTATGATTCTAACACATAGCACTTCAAGGCTTCACCATCAAAGGGAAACTACTTGGACAAAATCTTTACTCTTTTTTGCAAAAACAAACAGCTTCACAATCTGAGCACCTTTCTCAAACCCTCTTGCTTGTAGTGCCTTTAATGTTTATTGCAAACCATTGCACAGCTAGAGTGACTTCTAGCCCTGGATTCATCACTGCCCACATTTTACCAGCATGAGTATTCTGCTCACTCTCATTAAATAACTTCACTCTTGTTGTTATTGTTATGGTAAACTATAAAGTTATAAAACATATGTGCAAGATCGTTTTGGTTAAGCTTAGCAGATTCCTGCCAACATCCCTCCATAGTGCTACCCATGCCAAGGGAACATTGTTTCTTGCAGAAGGACTCTCACCAAGTGGGTATACCACAAGGGCTGGTTTTTTCCTCCCTCAGCACAGGAAGAGGTTACTCATAAACACGAGGCACTTCAAAGACTTCTGAATTCCAGACTGGCTTACAAAATAGAAAGTGACTATTATGAAGTAAAAAAAAAATAGCATTAGCTGGCTTATGTTACTGGAGAATAAAGATGTTATGACCTGAATTTTCCTGTTTTCCTATTCCTTTTTCAACTTTGGGGAAAAATGCCAATAATCGGAATAGTTTCCAGTTTGAAAAGCTTTGTGCCTGACGGCTCAGAAAAGGAGAAGTCCGGAATCATATCTGCCCACCAATACTGTGTAGATGTTCCCAAAGGTCAGAAAAAAAGGAACATTTTTATCACTCTAGAAAGAAAAGTAAACATTTTCAGCCTAATGACTGCCTAACGTCAGGGACATTTTCATCTCCTTTGTTTCTAATTGCACTCTCCAGGCCCCTTTCCACATTGCTGGACTGTCTTTCACACTATCTGCTGGTCATATTATCTCCCTCTTTCATATCTCAGCATCTTTAAGTTTTCCCTCTTTCCAGCTTCCTCTCCCAGACCACAGTGTGTGACACCATGCTTTTCTCATCTGTTTGGAATGAGACATGACTTGGTGCTCAGGTGATATTCAATGACAGCTTTTTGCAATTATCAAGAGTTTAAACATAAATACTGCAATTTGTGCCAGGGTTACTGGGATGCTCAGTGGGCAATTTCAGATAGTATGTATAAAACCAAGGAATTACAACACTGATTATGCAATTTTATCACTGGTAGTGGACATTTTAAATCTCAGACAGTTTTAGATTTTACATGTGAAGAGCACTGAGTCTGCATATCTGACATTAGAATCTGGGCAATGCAAAAGCTCTTCTTCAGTGCAATATAATCTGGCATAGGAAGAGACCTGCAAATAGGAATGCAGTGACACTGATAATTTGTTTTCTTTGTTTTCCTATGTAAATAAAAATGTTACCTCATTAGTATTATTAGGAAGGGAGGGCAAAACCACTTCAAACACCTAAATTTACACTTGCTGCTCTTTTCTGGGAGTATATATTTCTTTAATAAATATGCTGAGTACATTCAATTCCTATAAATTAAAGGCTGTAGGAAGGTAGAGGGCTTCTCTCCTGAGATTTTTAATAAATATCCACAGGTCTGAATTTTCTTATTTATTTATAATTAAGGTAGCATTAAGAAAAGTAAAGTAAAAAATCCAAAGAATTAAATGTAGCATTTACATTTTTTACTTAAAAAACCCCGAAACCAACCACATCTCTGAAAACTAAAATAAATTGTTTATTTTTTTATCCAGCGTAACAAGGACATATATATTTCCTTCTATAGTCTACATTCAATTTGAAGAGGTTGCTCAGTTAAAAAAATAAATGAATGAAAGAAACTTCACCTTGGGCATTCATCAGACCTGCATCTACTTCTAAGAATCTAGGGAGAGCATTATATACCTTACACTAGTGAAAGACCCTTTTCTATAATATTTTCCACCATCCATTATCACAACTTAATACAGAAAGGGATATTTGCATTCATGCTATTGTCAGTAGCTATGGTATGATAATGGTTAGTGCCACAAGTTCAGGAACTATGTGCAGACGAAGATATAAGAGGAAACAAATTGAGCAGGGAAGACAACCGGCATTAGCAAACTTCAAAAAAGTCATAGCTTGATGGTACTTTGAGTAATAGGTGATTTAAAACGAAAACAGTGCTGATCAAATCACAATAAATAAATATAGATGCTGTCATGGCTAGAATAGATGCTTCCTCAGGCCTTGGAAGGAAATCCATCTAACTCTTAAAGAGTAATTTTAAAAAGTGTATCTGCTGTGTCAATATCCTTAGCTTGCAAATCTTGCAAACTTGTCTTCCATGACATACTTCTGAAGGAGCTATGTATTTAATTGAAAACTATGTAAGCAAAGCTTGGTTCATTGCTTCTCGCAATTACTTGTGGTAGTTCATAAATTTTAAATTATGAATGAAATTTCCAGTCAAGTGTCTTTATTTAGGGAAAATATAATCAAGGGATAAAAGAGAAAAACTTTTCTGCATTTTCTCCATTTGCCAGTCTTTCATATATCAAAAGTTAATTCTTTCATGTTGTTACCTTGAGTAAGCTTTCAAAAGTCAGATAGGACTTGGAACAATCTGCAGTACAACTACCCACTTTGGGGAGTAAATTAAGGGGAGATAAATGAGACTATTGAGGACCTTTTCAGCCATGCAAAGGATTTACCAAAAGAAAGTTTTGAATTTTAGAGAGATGTGGTAGATGTCTAGTGAAAGATACAAAGAAGACAGGAAGGACAGAGTCAAAATATTTTTCAGTGTAGTAATTACACTGCCTTGTACGGGAAGAGCCATCCATCACATCTAAAAAAAACCGATGCCTAAATCGTGCCTTTGTTCTGTGTCCTCCCAGAGGGATCTTAGTTCTCTGACGCTACTTGGGGTGCGCTCAAAAGTTGTAAGGCATAATCCAGTGAAAACTTTCTGCCTTTGCATAACACATTCTCTCTTGGTTTATACCGTACCCATAAAATTTGCTTGTTTATTGGTGCCTGATGTCTTGGCAAATTTTGTAGTACTATTGTACAATGAGTTTGAAGAGGGAAGAGGACTGCATTTTCCTGGTATTACTGAAATTCCTTAAAATGTGTATCAAGGCCACATTTTGTATGCATGTCTAATGTATGATTAGTGCCAGAAGATTTTCTCCAAGAATAATGGAAAAGGTCTTGAATGGCAAAATCCACACTTACTTATGTAAGGGAACAGTAATATTTTCTGTGACTCTGGAATACTCTTTTCACAAGAGAGTTGATTCCTTGGACTTCTGCACCTGTGAAAAAAAAAAAAAAACCATTTTGGAAAAGTGAACATCCTATCATTTCCTAAAATCAAGAAATTCAAAGTCACAGTACAGAACGCACTGTATTAACACCACCAGTACAGAACCCTGTTTTCCTCTGCCACAAAATTTTAGTTAATATTCACCAAATACCATTTTAATACCTTGAAAATAGACCTTAAGCATTTTCAGTGGATAATTGAGCCATGTGTGTATTTTAGGACAAATATTGGGAAAAGTCATGTTCAGTACGAGGGTCTATACCATTTAAACAATGAAAGCATCAGGTAAGTAACAACATTTGGACAGCAAGTCAATATGACTATGAAAGGTCTCCAATAATGAGCAAACTAAGACCAATACACTGTTTGAGTATTTGGCCTTCCTATTGACAAAGGTTGCTTTCAATCACACTGTATCTATTACCATATCAATCATCACTCTAAATGAATACAACATGATCACTGACGAAGACATCACTTAAGCAGAGAAACTAAAGGTTCTGTAAAAGCAAATAATGAAACTTTGGCTGATCACAGCATGAAAATTAGACCTAATCCCTAATCATTCCTATTTTGTAAAGCAAACAAATTGAAGCTAAAAGTGTCAACTCTATTTCTTGTTCAGGTACTTAAGATATATGGAAATTGATATCACATTCTTAATTATTAAACATAATACAATCCAATACTTTGTTTGCTACACAAATTAAGATACGGAATTGAACTGATGAAAATGATTTACGTGTAGGATTAAAATATTGGCAGCTTTATAGAGTGAAATGTCACTATACTGCTGTACCTTCAAGTTTTACATTTCCTCCTTTGAATCCCTGTCAGCCTTCATGAACACTGGAGAGTTTAATCAATGCTCGCAGTAGCCATAACATAACATTGAATATTTTACCTTTGTAATAATCAAAGTGCTGTTTAGTACAAGTCAAAAGCAGAAATGACAAATTTATATATTGCACTTGGATGTTACATTTTAAACTGCGTTAAAATTAAATTCTCACAGATTTCTATGATTCCTTTCTCTTCATGAAAGCAACCTGTATTTTACAACAGCTCAATGCACCCTAAGGCAATCAAAACGCATTTAGGATGACTCAGAGGTCATAAAATTCAAAGACTTATGAGTTTATGTATTTGAATCACTTTTTAATTTATATGATATAAACCACTTATAAAACAAGCATTTTATTTGCTTTATGTACTCCAGAGGGTGAAATTCAGATTGTAATTTGTGCTACGTTTTCTTCCCAAGATGTTTAATATCAAAAATAATACAAAGATTAGAAAGGGAAGATGAGACTACCATCTTGGTATTATAGCAGTCAGCTTTCCTTATAAAACAGCTTTGTGTGAAGACAAAATATATTCAAGAATGAGGAAGTAGGGACAGTGGCATCACATGAAATTTAAGAAATTGAATAAAAAATTCAAGTAGATTGATATAAAGGTTCTCAAATACATGGAACTTATTTCCAGTTTCAGATCAAATCTACTAGTACAACTAATTTAAAGGATATCTAACATTCTTTATAGAAAAGAAAAAAAAAACCAGGATAATTTCACAAAGCAGAGACGAAAGGCTAAGATAAAGATGGAATTAGAAATAATTTGTTTAAAAAAATGTTTAATTACCAATCATTATTTGAATAAACAAAGTTAGATTTTCCTTCCAACTTTCCATGAGATCAATGTATATAATAGTCCAAATACCTGTAAATTATGAACAACTTGAATATCATCACAAAGAAGTCATGTAAATATTAATTTTGGTTTTAAAGTTCCTAATTTATATTTAAATAATGTCCCCTTCTGCATATTCTAATAAACAGTTTTATAATTATGTTATAGATATATATTTGAAAATATAAAAAAAAACCCAACACTGCTACTGTCAATGACATTCTTCATTGTATTATCCCTTTAGCACTGGACTACATCTATTAAATATGTTTTGGTTTGATATGTTAACTGGTATTTTGCCTAGATTGTACATTACAAGGATATAGAAATTAAAAATATAGGAAGTACTCTGGTCACCTAGTCGATTTCCTAGATGCTATAACAGTAAGAAAACGTGACTTTTTCAGCAGGTATATCTGGCTATATCTAATGTTTAATCCACCTGTGCAAGACAGCAAATTTAAGATCATTTATTCATGAAAGTGCTTCGCTTCACTGTCTCCAATTCTGTGTCTGATCACATATAGAATGGCAGTTTTATAATACAAAAATATGCAATACTTCAAAAAGGCTCATTAAGCTAACCTTTGTTATGAACGTAATTTACATTTATTATACTTCAGGCCATTTGCAGGTGTCATCGTTTTAGGTAAGCATGAATAGAAAGCTATAATTTTTACCCCATCTTGATCTTCATTTTTCTCACAGACAGCAGTCAACAGGGCTGAGCTGGCAGAAGCAGAAATGACTTCACCACATGCCGTTCCTTGTCTCTGGTAGCAACAGGTGGACTAACACTGAACATTTCCCCTAGATCCTCTGCAATCACCCTGACAAAAGGCAGTTTTCACTATTTTAAGGGTTCTGTTTCTTGAACCCTTTAAGTTTAAGATGAATTAAGTCAAAACTTTTTCAGAACCTTTAACTTGCACTTTTACCATAATTCTTACCACAACTGCCACTCACCATGGATTTCCTATAGATTACTCTGTTTAACTATATGAGATATATCACAAATGGAACCTTCTTCCCAATATTTTTGTCTTTATAGCCCTGGTCCTTTAGACGTTTGAGAAGATGAACAACAGCAACACCAGCAATGGCAAAAATAATGGCTTATCTCTATTTTGAAGATGGACAGAAGCTGGAGAACTCACGACGACACTGCAAAGCATGTTTTTCCCTGTTGAGACCCAAGCTGAAACAGTTTAAAGCAACATCACTGCCTATAGTTCCACTTGTGTTCTGCTGACAGAGGATCTGGACTTTAGTCTCCAAAATTACCTTTGCGTTTATACAGAAAGAAATAAATCCTTTCTCTTTAAAGAGATTTTTATTTAAGTAAAGGTTTATTTGTACCATATCCATAATATTTACAGCACTGGCACATTAATCCAAAAACAAAATTAAGCATCATATACAGACAAGGTGCTGCAGAGAAAGAACTGTCAGGGAAGTAATCACTGATAGGTAAAACCATTCATGGACACTGAGCAGCATAAGGAAAGTTACTGCAGTATCAAAGGGCTTTATGATTAGTGTATCAGTTTAAAATGAGTTCTGAAGAAATTGGTGTTACAAGAAGATGGTTGCTGCTGAGTGAAAAATACTGCATGGTACTGGCTTTAAACAGAGTCAAGTTCTGGATAGCAAATCAGGATCTAGAGACCACTGAGAGCAATCTAGACTGTGCCTCTCATGATGAGTAGAAATGGCTGGACCAGAGCAAAGGGACAAATTGGCAACTGTACTAGAGTGGCTAATGAAAGTTACAGGGCAACTCAAACGTTATTTCTAGTGCCCTCCAAAAATGCTGGACATATTGTGAGTATGTCCCATGTCCTGTTCCATTTCTGCTCATTCAGAACAGACCTTTGCCTGGCAGGCAGATGATAGCTCCTCAGCACTTCAACTAGTTACAGTGTTTTTTGTCTTCTGGCTTGTACTCTCTAACCAGCTGAGTCCATTACATTTTCCACTTGCTTCTTGAAGAGAGGCAGTTTCTTATCAACCTTCACTCAAATAAGGAGCCATTTAGAAAATATATGACCATGGTACTTCAGAATCTACTGAGACTTCAACATGCCTCTGATATTACAAGCCAATCCAATTTCAGGTATTTCTTTATACAGCTTGCCAGATTTTTCTTTTTTTTTTTTTTTTGTTTGTATGCCTATTATAATAGCTCCTTCTATCAAATTTTTATTGTAACCCTATCATTGGTCCAACTTTTTATGAGGGTAATGTAGATTGTATGAACATCTTGCCAGACAAGTATGATCATGTTTTTTAAATAGATATTTCACTTCTGCCCCTACTTATTCAGAATAGGACATGTCATTTACTACAGCTGACATGGAGATTATTTGATCTCTTTTTACAATCCAAAACCACTGCAGACTTACAACACTGAATGGACATAGACATGTGACTTGCATTAGAATCAATGAGACTCATGGAATGGAATCCCACACAACCATTGAAAATTAATTATTTATAATAATAACACATTTCTTTTTCCATCTGAGCATTGTAAACATAATTTCCAATATTAATTAATTATGGTTCAAAAGATGCACTGTTCTAATTTATACCTATTTTTATATTCCTGTATTGTGGTTTAAGCCCAACTGGTAACTCAGAAGCCAGACAATTCTAGGTCTGTTTAACGAAGTTTCAAAGAAACTCCCTTTGCTGGGAGTTTCACTGGTTGTGTTGAACTGCTGCTAGAACCAGTGGGAACTATAGTGTAAAAGTATTCCAGAGTTTTACGGACATTTTTCCCCCAGGCACAAGAGTTAAGGGATAAAAAGTGGATCTCTGTATGTAATTTATTGAAGGCTAGGGCTCATTCAAGATTTTCTTTCCACAGCACACAATCCCAAGTGACCTAAGGAAAGCCACAGTGAGTTTGTGGTCAAGTCTGAAACAGAATCTACTAGTCTCCCCAGATCCCCACTCTTAATATTAAAAGATAGTCATTACTTTCATAAACACCATTATCAGTACAGATTTGTCAGTTCACTCCGAGACCTCAGTTGTGCCTTTTGCCATTCTCCATCTAACAATCAGTTATGAAGAACTACCTTTAATTAGGCTTTATGGAACTCAAAATAACTGCCTAAACCTAAGTTTTCTATCAGGCATCATTGTGCACATTTTTCCCTTTGTGAATGGATGATTGACTTTTTATTTTGAAACACAAGTGGAGGGAAATGTGAAGGTGATGACAACATATTGTGTCTGACAGCTGTTTAGTGAAAAACATACAAACAGTTCTAGGAAGTATGGGATCTCCCAAAGAAAAGTGTCTTATTAACTGCAGGAGCAACTGCGCTTCCTCTGGAGTTTGCTGTTCCAGGACCCAGGAGTCCTACATTCATTTTCTTCTTTTATTCACAAGTGACTCCTTTACAAACAAATGACAGAAAAGTGATCCCATTCAAGGTTATTTTGTTATTATGGTGTCACTTTAAGAAGGTGAGATGACGGTTTATGTCTTCTCAAACTGAAGTGGACCTAGAACCTATATCACCCACTTCTTGTACCTGAAACCTGATTATTGGCCAGTTAGAAAGTGAGGACTTGCACTCCATCAAATTCCTTTGGGTGGCAACAGCTGCGATTCTTTTGTTTCATGTTGAAGTCTGGATAATATATTAGGCCACGCCTAACAAACCAGAGTCATAAGGGGACATAGTCCCCCAGACACCTCATCTGTAAATTCCAAACAGACTTAGGTATTAAGAAGGCTGCAGTTTTCTGAAGGTGTGCAACAATAATTTCCTGCATGCCCAGGATAATTTTATTAGCTAAAAGACATATAGGTTTCCAGGTGGTTTATGAGAATTTCTGAAACTTGTCTCTCACAAGCCTTGTTTGCCTTCTGCCTTTCAGAGACATGATAGCAAGAGTCAGTGAATCAAGTTCCCATTGTGGGAGGCAACTTGTCCTTTAGTGCCCGCAGAAGATGAGCACTGTGGATTTATCAGAAACATAAATAATATCTTGATTCTCTAGAGACCACAGCTTCTAGTTCCTACAAAATTCAGATGTATTTCCTTGCTGATGGAGTGTACCCCACATATTTTTCCTTGCTTTCATTGTATCAGTACCTATATTTGACCTTAACACTAATCTATGTGCCCTAGACCTGTACTCAAAACTCTCAGACAGGGAGTTTCTAGAATTCATGTTGTCAAGGTAGTCTCAACATCCTCAACGTATAGAGCTTAATCTTTCTTCAACCACTAACACTGGAGAATTCCATTCCAGGTCGTCTTCCTCAGAGATGGCTGGGGAACATTTTTATGCTCTTTCCTAACTTGCAAAAGACTTTACACTGAGCGCAGACTTCATTCCAGTGACTTTGTAAAGAAAAGAGAATCCTTAGATTTTCTCAGAGTGTGGACTGCGCTTTATATAAAGAGGAGACAACTGCCACAGAAAGACATAACTCCTTTTTATTAAAATCAGAATAAATTTGCCCATCTGTTAGAAAGTAGAGAAATAATTAAAATGTATTTAATATAGTAGATTATGTAAGTTATTATATTAACATTTCACTACAAAATCACCAAGCTGCAAGATTTTTTTATTAAACATCCTCTCCTAGGGTAATAAGGAATTCCAGTTAGCACTTTGGAATGGCATTAAGTTTGTGTAGAACACATTCCAAAATTTGTTCTAGTAAATAAAAAATAGTGTCACTGGGGACTGGCAAAACTTCAACTTGTCTTAAGCATTACAGTATTTACCTCTGCAGCTACCTAAGTGTACTTGCAAACCAGGGAGTTTGTGATGCAAGGCCTAAGATTGTCTTTCAATTATAGTTGCAAAGCCAGAAACACAAATTATACATGCATAAACAAAAGCTAAGCTTCAAAAGGCTGTGGAAGGAACTTGCCAGCAATATGATATGCTTTTGTTTCTACTTATTCTTCTGTGCCTAAGGACACATCATGCACTGAATCACTCTAAATTTCAAATCTCTTTTTTATTATCAATTTAAGTCACAAACATAATATTAAACTTTTTTGTATATATCTGACTTATTAGATTAAGAGTGTTGGTGCACCAGTTCAAGGTAACCAAACAGCTTTATTATATCAGCAATAGCCTTGCAAGATATCCTCATTGTATTCTGAAGGACTTAATTTAAGAGATGATACTGTGAAACGTTCTATTTTTTTTCTATTTTAGAGAGCCATAATCAGATAAATAGTAAGGAGACACAAAAGGAGAACCCTAAGATCCTATGGGAACAAGAGCAGGAGCCATACCCTTAATCTAACGGGATGTATCTCAGTATAGTGCACATAAACAAATAGGTATTCTCTTTGTATTAACAACACATCGATCTCAGAAGCACTTGTCCATGTAAGATGATGAATATTTATCCCTATTTCTCAAGAGTTTTTAAACAGTATATTGTTGTTACAAATGTTCACAGCAGTTTATCAAATAAAAGGGAAACAATCTTCTAAATGAACCCTCTTTGAATCAAACTTTTAAAATGCCATATCCTATCCTGAATGGAAGCACAAGCTCAAGTTTAAAAACTTGTAATAAGTGATATCATGTAGACCACAACAAAAAACAAAGGAAGCAATACTTCCACTCTTTCCATTTTATGGGCTTGTTAAACAGAGACTAAACCCACCATTTTGTTTTTGCTAGATTCAAAAACCTCACAGCTCTAGCGCAAAATGAGAGGAAGCTGCTTTGCAATTGAAAGTGAACAATAGATTTAAATAGCACTGAAGGCATAAAAATAGCTGGCTACAAGCCCAGAATCTATAAATGGTACTAAACTTATTCGTCATAACTCCACTGACGATGACAACATCATCATGAAATGAAAAGAGAAAAAAGGCAGAAAAGGAATTGTCATGGGTTCAGCAACAGCAGTCATTTTCCTCCTTCTTAGTAGTAATGGACCTCAGGAATGAAAGGCCATGGTTTGCTAGAGCAATCTAGTCAAGTTGGACAGCAATCCTAGGGTGAGAAACCAGCAATAGAACTAATAATGCCATGACTCTTGCTATGTAAAGATGACAGGGAAAGAGGAAGGAGGAAGAAAAGGAACCAATCCACTGCAGAATTAGTGTTACTGGTGTAGATTCCTAATTTTTATGAGAATGGTGAAATGCAATGTTTATCATTTATCTTGAACATGATGAATACAGTATGCATTTTATACAAACAAAACCTTTCACTTAGCATAGAAGTTTTGACATACTGTTCCTTCCCTTTTCTGTGTAAATCCCTTCAACTTTTTTAAACAAAACCAGAAATAGGACCAATGCTATACTTTGCTCACTTTATTGAACTTAAGAACATGGAAACATAGAGAACACTATGAAAACAACGTGATTATTAACATGAATAAAAATAATCCATAATTATAACAATTTGTATGAGAACAACTGATTACAGAAAAAATCTCCAATAAAAATACAATATGACTGAAATAAGAGCTAGAGAAAAAATTCTATTCACATAGATGGAAGGCTATATAGATGGAAGAGTATATAAAATATGTTCAAAATAAAACAAAAGACACAGGTTCCAGTGCCATGATACTCAGATCTGATCTCAAATCCAGTGAGTGAACAAAATGACATCATATATGTTCATAAATTTGAGCGGATGATTTCATTTTCTATTATTCTCAGCTGATTTCTGAAATCATTGCTCCCTTTGATTAGAAACATTTTATACAATGATTTCTGTGGGGCTGTTTTCAAAGTGAGACATGTCAGTATTCAAAGCCACATGGTTTGTAGGACTGAAAACATTCACACACCAAATACTCCTCCCATGGGAAAAAATAAAAGAAAAAAGAATTCAAACCCAAAACCAGAAAGAAAGTACAGACAGTCCCAAAACGATGCTCTTTCCTCATCACTCTGAGCATCCACCCCTTACCCCTGCACTTGAAAGCATGGTATTTGCCTGAAGTACTTGGCAGGGTCAGCAGCTTGCAAAACTTCTGCTGCTTCAGCAGAAGGTATTCAGCTTCAGCTAAGCAGGTATTGCTGATTTGTGAAGGCTTTCTTCTCCCACTGCACACATGAATACACACCTCCTTGCCTGGTTTGAAGAAGACAGATAAAACATGACAGATTGTGATAGACAAACTAAGGTAAAAACTAAGCGGACTTGTGGTAGGAAACTCAAGAGAAGCCAGCCTTTTTGAACATTTGAGACGATTACTTAATTGGTACAGATCCCTATAAGTTAACCCATTGCATTAGAAGGGATGAGTTTTGACTTTATAGAGGACCAATTTTGGATTGGAAAAAGCTGGAAGAACATGTACACAGACAGAGCCTTTCAAAATAGAATTAGAAGAATATTCATATGTCGTTTCACAAGACCCATTGCTATTTACCATGCCACTATTTTGTGACACATTAACGAAGGAGTCTTTTGGATAAGATGCAAACATGTAGACAGTAAGAAAGTCCCAGAAGACTGGAGGCTGGCCAACATGACACCTCTTTACAAAATGGGCAGGAAGGAAGGCCCTGGAAAATGCAGGCCTGTCATCCTGACTTCAATGTCAGGGAAGGTAGGCAGCAGATGATCCTAAGTAAGATCATAAAGCACATGCCGAAAAACAAAGGGATCAGGCCCAGTCAGCATGGGTTCATGAAGGGCAGGTCCTGCTTGACCAACCTGATCTCCATCTAGAATATGATGATCAGCCTGGTTAATGAGGGAAAGGCTGTAGACATTGTCTATGTGGACTTAAGTAAAGCGTTTGATACTGTCTCCCACAGCATCCTCCTGGCTTCCCATGGCCTGGATAAGTATATTCTTTACTGGGTTGGAAACTGTCTGGATAGCCGAGCCCAAAGAGTAAATGGCATCACATCTAGTTAGTCACCGGACACGAGTGGTGTCCCTCAGGCCTTGGTATTAGGGCAAGTGTTGTTTAATATGTTCATCGGTGATTTAGATGGGGGTATTGAGTGCACCCTCAGCAAATTTGCAGACAAAACCAAGTTGCATGGGAGTGTTGACTTGCTGGAAGATAGGGAAGCTCTGCAGAGGGATCTGGGCAGACTGGATTGATGGGCAGTGTCCAGTAGTATAAGGTTCAATAAGGCAAAGTGCCAGGTCCTGCATTTGGGTCACAACAACCCCATGCAACACTACAGGCCTGGGGAAGAGTGGCTGGAAAGCTGCTCGGCGGAAAAGAACCTGTGGGTGCTGACTAATGGTCAGCTGAGAGTGGGCCAGCTTGTGCACAGGGGAAGAAGGAAAACAGCCTCCTGTCCTGTATCAGAAATAGTGTAGCCAGCAGGGACAAGGAAGTGATCATCCCATTGTACTCAGCACTTGTGAGGCTGCACCTCAAATTCTGTGTTTAGTTCTGGGCTCCTCACTACAAGAGAGAGATTGAGTTGCTGAATCGAGCCAAGGAAAGGGTAGCAAAGTTGGTGAAGGGTCTGGAGAATAAGTCTTATGAGGGATGGCTAAGGGAACTGGGGTTGTTTAGTCTGGAGAAGAGAAGGTTCAGGGGGGACTCTGCAACTCTCTGAAAGGTGGTTGTAGTGAGGTTGGGGTTGGTCTCTTTTTCCAGGTGACAGGACAAGAGGTAGTGGCCAGGGGAGATTTAGATTTCATATAAGGAAAAATTTCTTCACAGAGAGAGTGCTCAGGCATTGGAACAATCTGTCCAGGGAAAGTAGTGGAATCACTGTCCTGGAAGTGTTCAAAAACCATGTAGATGAGGCCCTCAGTTACATGGTTTAGTGGTGCTCTTGGCACTCCTGGGGTAATGGTTGGACTTGATGATTTTACAGGTCTTTTCAAACCTACTTGATTCTATGACTCTACTTTATGATTCTATGTAGGTATTATACTCTCAGGTAACTTTCTGTCCTGTGTGGCTTTGCTCTGAAGGTGACTCTCACTTATTGGGATTGTGCCCAGGCAGAAAAAAACAAAGCCTTTTTGCTTGAAAGGTATCAGCTTTAGACATTTTTTGTTTTTAATTAAACATTTGCATTGTAATATGATATCAGTCTTATGAAGATATTTAAATAAAAAAAAATAAAATGCCAAATGAAAAAGCATAAAGCATTGGGTAACACAACATTTGAAATTAAAGTATCATACTGTATCATTTGTCTAAAAAGTAAATTTTACTTCTGGTAATAAAAAATTTTGTTACTTCTTTCCTCATTTTAAATAATAACTGCATTATCAAAAATTGAGATATGATCCAACAAGTTCTTTTAAAAGGAGTTGAAAATACTGATGCCACAGGTATACAAATGCAGGGGAATGAAATTTGACTTTGCTACGAGGTGAGGTGAAAAGGCCAAGATTTCCTAACATCAGTAGAGGCTTAACTTCAGCATTCCTGATAAAAAATTGCAATAAAATGGTCTGAGAAGCATATGTTTCTGAATTTCTGGATGCAGTGGGATAGTTTCACTCCTGGTCAAGCATAGGGAGCTCACAGAGCTGTTCTAAGTAAAGGTTAACGCTGAACAGGTTCAAAACTTTTTCTAGACTGGACCATCTTTTCTAGACTGTGCTTTAGCAATGAAAGTGTGGACACTGTGATCCTTAAGTTCTTTCCAAACTGACATTCTATGATTCCCTGAAATAGCTGCTCTAGCTACTAGAAATCAGCTGAGTGTTTGCACAACTTCTAATTACCAGAAGAAGCTGAGGTAGCTTTGGCAAGTGGCTTTGTTGGTTGACATTCAAGGATCACCTGCTACAAGCTCAGGAGTGTTGCATCCTAACTAGAAGGAAGTGAAGCAGGAGGGCCAGGAGACCCCCAGGGATGGATAAGGACCTGCTGAGAAAGCCCATAGGGAAAAAGAAAAGTCTTATAAAAGGTGTAAAAAAGGACAGTGGCCTAAGAAGAATACAGGGATGCTGTCTGGGAAGTTAGGGACCAGGTTAGGAAAGTGAAGGCCCAGTTACAATTAAACTTGGCTAGGGATGTGAAAGATAACAAGAAGGGATTCTACAGGTACATTGCGACTAAAAGACAGACTAGGGACAACGTGGGCCCTCTCCAGAAGCTATCGGGAGAACTGGCTGCCCTGGATTTGGAGAATGCTGAGGTTCTGAATGACTTTTTTGCCTCGGTCTTCACTGGCAAATGCTCTGCCCACACCACCAAAGTCTTGGAAGGCAGATGCAGGGACTGTGAGAATGAAGACCTTGGGCCCACTGTAGGAGAGGATCTGGTTCAAGACCATCTTAAGAATCTGAATGTAAACAAGTCCATGGGACCTGATGAAATCCATACACAGGTCCTGAAGGAGATGGCAAATGGAGTTGCTAAGCCACTGAAGTTCCCAGCAACTGGAAAAACTGAAATATAAGCTTCATTTTCAAGAAGGGGAAAAAGGATGACCCAGGAAACTACAAACCAGTCAGTCTTACCTTTGTGACTGGCAAAATCTTGGAGCAGATTCTCCTGGAAGGCATGCTAAGGCACATGAAAAACAACAAGGTGCTTGGTGACAGCCAGTATGGCTTCACTAAGGGGAAATCCTGCCTGACCAATTTGGTGGCCTTCTATGATGGGGCTACAGAACTGATGGACAGGAGTAGAGCAGTTGATGTCATCTACCTGGACTTGTGCAAAGCATTCGACACTGTCCTGCATGACATCTTTGTCTCTAAATTGGAGAGACATCAGTTTAATAGGTAGACCACTCATTGGATAAAAAACTGGCTGGATGGACACACTCAAAGAGTTGTGGTCAATGGCTCAATATCCAGCTGGAGACCAGTAATGAGTGGTGTCCCTCAGCGATCAGTTTTGGAACCAGTCTTGTTCAACGTCTTTGTTGCTGACTTGGACAGTGGGATTGAATGCGCCCTCAGCAAGTTTGCCGATGACACCAAGCTGTGTGGTTTGGTTGGTACGCTGGAGGAAAGGAATGCCATCCAGAGGGACCTTCATACCTTGTGAGGTGGGCTGATGCCAACCTTATGAAGTTTAACCATGACAAGGGCAAGGCCCTATAGATGGCTCAGAGCAATCCCAGGCACAGCTACAGGTTGGGAAGAGAAGAGATGCAGAGTGGCCCTGCAGAGAAGGACTTGGAGCTGTTGGATGAGGAGCAAATGAACATGAGCCGGCTTCAGTGTGTGCTTGGCCTGCATCAAAAGGAGCATGACCATCAGGTCAAAGGAAGTGATCCTGCCCCTCTACTCTGCTCTTGTGAGACATCACCTTGAGTATTGTGTGCAGTTCTGGTGTCCTCAACATAAAAAGGACATGGAACTGTTGGAACAAGTCCAGAGGAGGGCCACGAGGATGATCAGGGGACTGGAGCACCTCCCGTATGAAGACAGGCTGAGAAAGTTGGGGCTGTTCAGCCTGAAGAAGAGAAGGCTGCGTGGGGACCTCATAGCAGCCTTCCAGTATCTGAAGGGAGGCTATAAGGATGCTGGAGAGGGACTCTTCGTTAGTGACTGTAGTGATAGGACAAGGGGTAACGGGTTAAAACTTAAATAGGGGAAGTTTAGATTGGATGTAAGGAGGAAGTTCTTTACTGTGAGGGTGGTGAGGCACTGGAATGGGCTGCCCAAGGAAGCTTTGCAGGCTCCATCCCTGGCGGTGTTCAAGGCCAGGTTAGAAAGGAACTTAAGATCATCCAGTTCCAACACCCCTGCCATGGGCAGGGACACCTTACAATAAGCCGTGTCACCCAAGGCTCTGTCTAACTATTCTGTGATTCTATGATTCTAAGTGTCTTAAAACTTGTTGTACACACCAGTAGCGTCTGAGTAAGAAGTTTCATCAATGACTTGAGTTGTGAAATATTTCTGAGGGAACAAAGAATGGGTTAAAATGATAAAATAACTGTCTAAACAGAAATACAAGCACATTTTACTTTCAAAGTATTCCAAAATATGTAATATAGGCATCACATACAAATAAAGCAATTAACATAATATGAAGTACCAAGCAGCGAAAGCTGCAAATCTTTATCTTGCTAATATCATTCCATGATTTATAGTAAAACAATGCTGATACAATGCCCTAACAGTGTCAGTAGGAGTATAAAGACTGCAAACATTTTCCAAGACATTGATATACATATGGTGAAAAAAAAAAGGAATAAAAATTTCCCGGTGTTCTGGTGTTAGTGTGGCTGAGCCAATCCTTCATCTTTTAAGAACAGTGTAGGACCCTTTAATTCCTCTCACTCCCTAGAAATGATGGCGGCCTGCCAAAGAGGAACAGATTTTGTGCTAAGCCTCTGCTTAGCCTGTATTCTTCCTACCAGATCTTCCTGCTAGAGGCATCGGGAGGATTTGAAAGTGAGGTCTGTGGGCCACAGATAGAAATTCAATATTTGGGGGGAGAAAAAGATAAGCCCCAGGAGCTCTGTGTTTTACTGCTCTCTTCACTGTGGAGAGTGGCACTTGATGTGATCCTCACTCTTGAGCATGACACAATACATTTCAGAGCTGAAACTATTGGACTGTAGCTAGATTTTGCTTCAGGGTGGAAATAGGTAGTGTTCTAGAATCAAGAAAATACAAAAAATGATGGGGATGTTGAGTCCTCACAAAGCAAATAAACTAAACACAATAGAGCTGGAGGCATGCTGCACTACCCTTACTTTATGTGTACACACATATTATTTATTTAATTTTATTTAATATAAAATACAGAGTATTTCTTGGCATACAGAGCCTTGTCACTACTTTGTGAATTGCATTAAGTCATCTCACCTGGGGCTTAGTATTCACCTCATGCAGGCATGCAAACCGAATATTAAAAAAAAATATATGTAAAAAACCCTAAAGCCTGGAGCCTGTTTATATAATTTAGCATCCCATTCCGAACTGTAAAAATTCATAATTAGGTTTTACTTTACAGTCAAGTTAATCATATCATATCCTATCTCTGATAGTTGCAGAATTAAAAACTGCTTAACAGGTTTCAGGTAATCACACTCAGTGTGCCATGACTTCATGATTTCTTTTATAGGAAAGAAACACACATGCACAGAGAAATGCACAGCTCCCATAAGAAATGCTTCAACTGTATATGTTGCTTTTAGGCATGCAGTAACTAGTTATTTAAACGATTAAAATATCTATAAATGAGGCTCAATAGCCATGCTAACTGATTCAAAGTTGGGCATTTGTATACATTGAAAGATTCTCAGAAGTATGGGGTTAAAAAAGCCTCAGAAAAGGAAGAAAATAAATATTATTCAGAAAGTTAAATCTCTAAGGAAAAAGAAAAAAACAAACAAGCACAATAAAGTGTTAATATATACAGGACTGCAGAAAATGCAGATTACTTTAACGTATATGGAAGAAAATGTTATTGAAAAAGCAGTTCTTTCTCCCTAAACAAAGAAGACAAAGACAAAGTTCACCATGGCTTAAAAAAGTAGGATATAGAGCTCTGCTTCAGAACTCCACAAATATTTGCAAAAATTTTCTGAGGTATTTGCCTAGCTGTCGTGATGACTGAAAGGGAAACAAACATTCTACAAATATTTGAAGGAAATAAACACCAATAAGGAAGGAGTATAGCACGCATAATGGCAATGTTTCTGTAGCTTAAATATATGTAAAGAGTTAAGATCTGGAAAATGTATATTGACAATTTAGAAAAACTTCCAAACCATGTCATCAAATGTCTTTGGAACAACAGCCTGGAAAATGCTCTGGTCAGTTTAAGGCTCTCTTCTTTCATGCTAGGGTTGCTCTAGGTTGCATTTCAGCCTCCTGACAGTCTGCCATCAGGAAAAAAGAGAAAAAACAAAAGGGAAAAAAAACCCAACCAAACAAACAAAAAGACTTAGTGTCACTATTTGTATGTGTAGAAGCTGAAAAGTTTAAAACGTAGTGAAGTTGAGGAGTTAACCTGATGTTCAGTCTCTCATATTTTACCTTTTACAACTTCTGTAACTGCATCAAGCTTAAATGTGCAGCTGAATCCAAAGTTTCAAAGCAGCATTCTTTGCAGATGAAACATTAGCCTCTTTCTTTCAATGCCAGATTTCCATTCTGTTTTAACATTTAATTATGCTAGAAGTTGTTATTTCAAGATGCTGTGGGTTTGAAACTGTTTTATTTATTTAAAAATGTTATTTGTCATAATTTTCAAGAAGGTTCTGTGCCCTACTCTTCTGACTAATTTTTCAATAGAGATGTGGCATAGTAACATTTTCTCCCTGATAAATATTTTTATTAGCTAACACACTAAAAAGTTGTTGAAATGGCAAAAATCAAACCAATTTCAGTGAATTATAACAAAGCTACACTATGGTAATAGAAAACACCTGCTGGCGATCCGTCATTTTAAAGAAAACTTTATTGTCTAAAACACTATGGGCCAAATTCAGAGACCATTGATTTCATAAAAACCTAGGAATGTAGCTTACACACAGCTTAAGGTACTAGAAATTATTTTAAAAGTTTTTCATTAATCTATTTATTAAATTTTCTTTTAATAGGGCTGAAGAGATGTCTTTGGGCTTGGACAAAGTTGGCCTTGAAAACAGTGGCACCAAGGGGAATCACGTAAATTTCAACTTGTCACAGCTGTAAAATTAGAGTAGAAGAGGAGGCTACCAGCCCTAATTCTGAACTGAGTGTGGTAGAAGGTTGTCCTGGAATCCTGAACTGTCCTGAACTGTTTCCAAGCTGGTGTGGGTGGCAAGGGTTTAAATTGTCATTTTGGAGGCAGTTCAGTTTGACCATGTACACTACTACCCAAAAAGTTTTTAAACTGGGACACCTGGAATGAGATGTGAATGTGTACCAGCCCCAGTTCTCAATATCTGGGAAGAAGAAAACCAGCCCTGTGTGTAACTCCCTAATGGGACTATGGGAAGTCCAATACCCTGTGTTCAGCTTCACTCATGTTTGGCAAAGTCTTAGTCTGCATTTCAGTTGCAGGGAAGTCACATTCTTATTCTGATTCTCAGAAGTTCAAACTTGCCCATGTATTAAGAAGTGAAGGATTACTAAACTCTTGAACATCAAATCCTCAGCTCAGCATCCAGATGTTGACAATAAAAAAACATGCATTTGAGAATGTGAATCAATATTTCATGTATATATAGGGTAGTCATGCAGCTCTGGACATTCTGACTTTTTGGAGCTGATGAACTTAATGAGTGTTTCTTGGTCAGGGAAGCACTGCTAGCTAGAAAGAATTTCCAAAAGGAGAGCAACTTTACATACATTCTGTGTCCCATTCCTAAACCCCTATGGCTCTGCTTGAGACAGAAGAATGGCCTACATGTTTCTTCAGTGTGATGCCAGGACTCCTTTATATCTCAATTATTTCAGAAATCCATAAGATGGTCTTCATAGATCATTCTGAATCCTGTTTTGATTTATGACTTCACTGCACAGAGATATGGTGGGTTTTTTCTTTAATCTACCCCAAATGAGGTACAGTTCCTTTTCACTGTGAGGCCATTATTTTACAGTGCTCTTTCTTTTTAGCTTTTAGTACTGATTTGAACTAAGTTATAACATACAGTAAGTTACCAGGTTGAATCTGAGGTACCCCACTGCCTTCTGAGAGAAGCCTGGCTTAAAAATTGAAGATAAAATACCAGTGAGAGCCCTTCAGCTAACCTCAGAAACACTGTATACATTGTAGATAAATACTAATTAAACAGCAACTGCAGCACTAATTAAACAGTTATAACTAGAGGCTTTGACATTGTTTCACTTTGTCTGCACTTTACTAGCATCATCACAGGTGACAAAACTAAAACTTCTTATAGGAGCAGAGATTAAATACTTTTAATTTTGTTAGCTTATTCCTTGTTGATTCAGCTGCAATGCTGGCTATTAAAAAACTACTGCTCATTCACGGCTAATGCACAGCAGTACCTTGTATCTCAGAGAAACTGTACTGGGAGTGCTTCATATCATCTCTTTCATATCAGATATAAGTGATACTGCAGTGAAGAAATTACTTTCAAGGCTGATTTACGGAGGCAGGAGAGAAAAAGCTACAAACTTCCTTCTAGCCTGAGAAGCAGAAACATCACACAGATAGTGAAGCATCTGAACTAAGCAGCAGTTAAATCTCTGTGTGCCATCTACATTCATAAAAACTGTCATGTAAACTGGTAAAAGTTCTCATTTTGGGTTTGCTTTTTGTTTTGTTTCTTTTTTTCATATGGGGTGAGCAATCTGAGCATGACCAGTTTCAACACAACTAGGGTGCTACCCACTACCTTTTCTGTGGTTCACCTTTTGCGTATACTAGATTCACCATAGATTTCAAGTGAGCTGAGACTCATGAGCAGCATGACTTTCAGGCTGGAAGTGGAAGAAAGTGCTGATGTTACTGAGGTTTGCATAACTCTATTTGATGTGAGCTGCTGCAAATCCATGAGAACTGCTGTAGAGAATTTCAAGAGACACAAAAAAAACCTGCCTAATGAAAAAGAGCTTATAAACAAAGCCAAGGCAAAGAATCATAAAAACTCTGTGCATATTTTGTCTAGATACTTTCTGGTACTGTACATTTCCTGTTTTGACAATCATTTTAGCTGCTGCCATACATCTGCCCAAGGATATGACAATGCTACAAACCCCACTACAATATATCACTTTCAAGTAGTTCATTTTATTGAAAGATGCTATTGTATTGTTTCAGATGGAGTACTCTTCAAGAAAATACATTTCCATGTACTGTCTTTGTAATGAGACAAATGCTTTAGTCTATTCAAATAAAACTTCCAATTAAGTCTGTGTTAGTTTTGGCTGGGGGAAAAAAAAACAAAAACAAAAGGACAAGATTGTTGTCCCTCTGCATGTAAAAATATTGATTTCTAACTTCTGAGTGAGTGGAGGGAATTTAGTGGGTGTGAAGAGAGATAAAACACAGGACAGAAATAAATTCAGTTTGAAAATGAAGATGCACCTACAGTACCTCTGTCATGTCTTATATCCATATCAGTGTTGCTCTAGAAAGTCGAATGTTGGCAATTGACTAAAACTCAAGTTAAAACACTACCAAGTATTGACAATGGCCTCAGGATAATTCTGATCCTTAAGACGGTAACATGCGAAGAAAAGCTCATACTGAACAACAAATAAGATGATCAAGAATATAGAACATATATAAACAAAAACAACATCAAAAAACTGGAAAGCAGTAGTTTAGATATTTCACATCACACATGCTATCTCCAATTTGTGATTAAGAAGCCGGAAAGGAAAAATTAAACACAAAAAAGGAGACCATATACAATATGAAAGTAAACATTACCAGATGGACAGCACATATGAATTGCACTTGTAACTAAAAAGGAGGTACAGGGCTACAAAAGCATTGTGCTTCTGGTGATCTGGTAGTTCTCATGTCATGTTATTTTAATTTCTTTAAAATGAGATTATATAATCCAGAAATTATGAATATATATATACATTCACATATATATATATTCACATGGAAATTGTAAATATATACATTTTCACTTCCTATCATTTAATACACTTGCAGTAGGACAAACAAAAGAAAATATTATAATGAACTAAGATTATTATTTAAAATTTAGAATAACAGATCATTACAGAGACCAATGGAAAAATTAATATTGCCACCTGTTGGTGAAAATACAGAAGGCCAAATAATTCCTAATAATTTGCATATCCCCAAAGAAAATGTTGGCCTGTGTAAAATGAATTATAGCTATTGTTTTGATTTAAACAACACGAGTTAGTCCAGATTACTATTACACATAGTAATCTTTGTGAAGAAGTCAGCACTGCCATATTCCTTTCTACTATGGCCAACACCATTGGACCTAAAAGGACTCAACCCCCCCCCCCCCCCCAAAAATAAGAAAAACACAATCTGCCCCAAATAAGGTAGAGTTCCTTTTCACTATAAGGCCATCATTTTACAGTGCTCTTTCTTTTCAGCACTGATTTGAACATCTGTTGTGCTATTGTGCAGTATATTTAATAGCAGCACTTCTGTAACAATGTTAAATTAATTTCACTAACAATCTAAGTAATTGGATAGCAGCAATGTTTATTTACATTCACTCTTTTCTCAGCTTAATCTCATTCTTCTGCCACATATCTCCTACCACAAAACCCTTCCTTTGGTATATTAAGAACTTCTTTCCCTCCTCTTCTTCGTGCCTTTTCTACCTTGTATTACATCCACTATTTCTCTTTTACAATTGATATCTACACTTTTCTCACTTGTTCACATTACCATCCATCTACCCACACATAACCACATTCCCATTTCACCACTCCACCTTAAGCAATCTCTCTGCAAAATGAGTAGAGACTTTATGATACTCTTTCTTGGAAATTTGCCTTTCTGATAAAGAAAAAAACCTAGTAGATGAACTTGTTCTGCTTCTTCTGTTTCCTTTTCCCCAATATATCTCTTTACATTGCTTAAACAAGTAGTGATGCCAAGACATATACTTTGCCTTCTATTTTTGATAGAGTAGTATCTTCAGAAAGTCTGTTCTATACTTGGTAGGATATGGGTCAATACACAGCATTCTAGAGGAGTCAGCAAATCCACGGCCTACCAAGCCCATTTGAAATTCCCACAACCCAGAGCAGTTAAGTTTTATCAGTCTTGAGAAATGGGGAAGATTTTCCATCTCTCTTTTTTTTCTCCCCCGCACACAGTAACATATCACCAAAACAAAGTGCACAGTTATTTCTAAAATATGTTTTTAAATGCACAGATACCTTTATAGCATGCCCAATTTTGATTTACATACATGCTTACAAATGAATTTTCCTGAAATTATTTGGACAAATTTTCTATTAAAGGTTGACTCTAAAATAGTATCAGTCTTTTGATGTCCCTTGCTCTCGTCCAAAAGCATGAGGAAATAGAAATGCCTTACAGAGTACCCTCAAGGTCTACAAACATGGTTTTAATAAATTCACAGCTGAAGGCACCTTCAGGGAAACTCTACTGCCAGTTCTCCCTCTCAGATTTACAAGATATCCGTTCAAGTCCCTCAAATGCCTGCAGCTATTGTGAAAGCCTCATGCCATTTTGGTTTCTATAGGTCAAAAACATACCTTAAATTTGACAAGAAAAATCAATAGGCATGCAGTACAGCCTGGTGAAGACAGCAGGCCTTCCATCACCAAGACACAATGCCTGATGAGAAGACTTTTTTATTAACTTAGGCTTCTGGAGAAACTCATGGTCTAGCTCCATAAAAAGACAAACCCTTGCATATATATATATAATATATGCAGTATATATAAGTACAGAGCTTTGTAACAAACTTTCTGTATTTTTCAGGGCAGGAAAAACCTGAACTCAAGTAAGATATTTCAAGACAAAGAAATCCACTGTAACCCCGGGGATGAGGATGAAAACAAAGGCCTTGGTGACCAATGACAGTCAATGAAGAAACTAATTTTATCTGAAAATTGAATAAAATAAATAAATATTTGTTACAAGACTCTGCCTCAATCCAGACTACATACAGGATACCTGACATTCCCAACCTGCAGCACAGAGACTGATTTTCAAATATCTGTGTTTAACAGAAATATATGCTCAATTGCAGCTACACAGTTTGCTTTATCACACGGTTTCAAGAAATGTTAGGAGAATGTATTGTATAAGTTGCTTCAAGTGAAAAGAAAGAATGCTGCTGCCATGACCCTTGTGATTGTAGGAAAGAGGGGAAAATGAACCATCACCAGCTTTTACTAATCTTGTATTATTGATAACACTCAGACTGGCATTGCTTTATATGTTATCTCAAGTATACATGGTAGATAGATTTTTCAGGAAGACCTGTGGTCAGCTTCAGAGTGGCTAAAGTCAGGCTAAACTTTTACATTCATGCTTTGGTCTGGGATGTCCCCCTGTGTGCAATACTATCTTCAAACAAGGTATTTATTTGCAAAACATTTTCCTTTCTGTAAAAATAAATGATTACTTCACAGTGTTTTGTTTTGTTTTTTTTTTTTTTTTTAATTAAAGAAATAAAAGGATTAATTTATGGCTATGGCTACAAAGTCTGGAACAGCATTAAAGTTCCCTAAAGTACCTAAGGGATAATAGTATCCCAGTCCGCTACTGAATCCCTCTCTCACAGAGAAGTAATCTAAAAGGAGATGTATAATGCATCTAATCAGAACTCTGTTATTTAAGATGTAAATGGTGAAGTTACTCCCATATTACTCCTGTGGTATTACTGGGGGAGGCAGCAATATTTTAAAAATGTCTTTTTTACTATATGATTTGTTGTGTCAAAGAGGAAGATAAAATAAACAGTGTAGGGAAGAAAAAAAAAAAGTATGAAAAAGGAGAATTTCCTGTAGCTTTCCCAGTGGTACATAAGGTGGGCTACTTTTTAAGCTGTTGGAGTTTTTTGTTTGTTTGTTTGTTTGTGGGGCTTTGTTTGGAGGGGTTTTTGTCTTAATTTGTTTTGAGCACCTACCATATAAGTCTTTTGGCTAAGGAGGACTGCAGTGAAGGCTGTAGTCCTACATTCAGATTCATCTATTTAGCTACTCACAGATAATGCAATATGCGATGTACAGGAATTTGTTTCTTAGTTCAGATCCTAGTTTGGGGAAGAATAGAGTCAGAGCCCATGTAATAAAAGAGTGAAACCCAACAGAGATGGAAAGATAGGCCAAATATTTGCAGGAGCCAGTAAAACATATGCTACTTTCAGACATGGTAGCCCCAGTTCAGATGTTCTAGTCTAGTGAATGATAATGAAGCAAATAAACCAGTAGTCTGGGGAAGACAAATAAGGAAATAGACTATCAAAGCAGGAAAATGTAGCAAAGTAAAAGTGTTAGAGACCTATCCAGTAAAAATAAAAGTTAGATTAAAAGGAAAATAGAGATTTCTGAAAATTCTTAATAGTGAGGAAAAGAAGCTTTCTCTATCCTTCAGGAATCATACAGTTACATAAAACAGAAAGAAGAACTTAAATGAAGCAAAGAGAAAACAGCAGAAAGGCGTGAGAGAGCATTTCAGCAAGTTCCAAAGCTACTGCAACTTATGTTCTTCTTCCTCTAGTTCTCTGTGAACCCTGACAGAAAGGAACAGAGTGCCAAGAATATTATTCCAAACCTTGGCTTTCCTCCTAACACACACTCAGGACTAGCTGTGAAGCCAATCAGTTTGTCGATGTATGCCACCTTGAAATCAGATGGTAACTTTCCTCTGCAGAAAATATTCAGAGTCCTGTCCGTGATTCTATAAAGCTCAAAATTTAGTATTCTATCATAGAGAATAAACTTTGTAGTTTTAGTTTGATGTCGTTCCTTAAAAAAAACCCCAAAATGTATCTTGTCCTTGCCAAGTTCCTTCGGATCAACATGAAAAAGGTAAAGGAAGGTAGTATTTGCTGCTATTAGATGCAGCACTGACAGTCTGCTAGTTCTTAACTCCAGTGTGCATGCCTGGGTGGGGAAGGAGGGGCAAAGCCAAATTTTTGTCTATCTAGATCAGTTGCTGTAGTCTCTCATGTTTTAAAATTATGCTAGGATTCAAGCAGCTTAGTCTAAAAAGGAAGAACATGCTCTCAATACACTCCTTGCTTCACATCTCAAGGGAAGAAATGGCACTGTGTTTCCAGCAGGCTTAGATCATTGGAGGAATCTTTTGTTGTTGCTGTTCACTGCAAACAAAGCACTGAAGGCCGTGTCATTATTAGTTTCCACATTCTTCTCAGCCTCCAAGCTTGAGAGCTTTTATAACATGGGTCTGATGCTTACAGTCTTAAGCCTTAAGACAGAGGAGCAAAAGCAAAGAGAAATGGGACTGAGAGTCTGGAAAGGAAAAACGGTGATTGTCTTTCTCCCTTTTTTACATCTGTCCTTGACAGCTTTTCACGTGATGACTAAGTAAATAATGTGCATTGTGTCTCAATGCAAGCTACGTGAAAAGACGAAAGCATAGCATATTCTGTAACTACAGTATATATCACAAAGAGTAAATTTACATGAGACTTTTTGATTCAAGCAGCAATTAGTTTCCTCCATTCTTTTTAGATTTATTCAGGTGAGTAGATGAGAAGGGCATAGGGGCCAACAGTAACAAATGTGTCTAGGAAACTATGCTGACAAAGGAGAGCAACGTTTATTGCTTTAAAAGGAATACCTCCAGATCCTCAGACACCTATACTCGGCTTCCTAGGGCTTCAGATTCTGCCCACTTTCTTGTATTCCTCTCTGTTCCAAAACAGAGTGAGAATTCCCCTTCAAGACAGACAGTGAAGTTTCTAATCCCAGTCTTCTTTTCCTACACATTCTACTGAGAAAAAAAAAAAAAAATAAAAAAATATATAAACAGAGACATTAATGAATTTCTTGCATTTAATCACCAGATGAAATACAATTAACACTTCTTTCTATAAGAATAGAGGGAGAAAAAGAGAAAAAATGAACAAAATCGAGCAAAATTGTGACAGAACACACTCTACACCCAAAATCCCCTTTGGTACTGCTGTGTGAGTTAAAGTCCGAACTGTTTCTTAATTATTTCAGAAGAAGGGAAAGGACTGCCAAAGCAAACTTAATTTACCTCAACTAGGAGCATATCAATGAATGAATATCTTCCTGATTAAAGGACTAGAGCTGATGTAAAAGATTATTGTATTTAGCACAAAATCAGCTGTGGCCAGCTCTGGAAATTTCAGTGCTGCAACAGACTGGCTGTCTACCCTGTGTGCATTCAAAGTACATCTTCAGAATTGTTGATGGCACTATTACAGATAGAGGCACCCTGCTTAGTGCAGCTGGTATTGAGTGCCACACTTTTTAATAGAGGCAGCTAGACAAGACCCCTAGATTACACATCGACCCCTATAACTTGAAACTCTAAGGAGAAAGCTGACCAGACAAGCAGTTATGATGATCTATTCAAAGTGGTTGAATACTCTCTTTTTTTTTTTTTTTGGTGTGGAATAAACGTATGTGGATGAACCTTTGCTGCCAATCCTACTGATTCTGCAGCCCATTCCTACTGCTGTCACATCCCTTCCTCCCTTCTCCTCCCTCTCTGTACTCCCATTAAAAGGTAAATGGAAGGGAGGGGAGGGGGGTGGAAACTTCTTCTTAGTCTCTTTCAGGTAGAAATATTCTATCTCTATTTGTAAGGAGAAAAATTCACATACAGATGCACCAAATGACTGCTGCTATAGGGCTTGTGGATGTGAGAGTGATGCACTTGTCTGCAGAACTCAAGAACTTCACCCATGCTAGTTGCTTGACACAAAGTGGGTTGAGAAGAGTATCCCTGAGAGAGATCAAGTCCACTTCACACTCAGAAAACCTTTTTTTCCCCCTAGCTCAGTTCTCTTAACTCCTCCTCTTGTAATACTTTGGTGTATTTTTTTCCTATTTCACCCTGTAGAAGTGACATGGAATGTAGATGAGCTGTTACTAAATCAGTGAAAGAAACTATCATTATCAGATACTTTTAACTGGTACCAGATACACTGGTAACGCTTTTCAGCATGACTTCGGGTATATCAGGTTACTTCAAGGACTTTGGCTAATGCCACAACCAGAGCAGATATTTTTGTCCTGCTTTATTTGAATATTTGTGACAAAATACACAACATTTCAGTTATTTGTGTTTTGTTTTTTTGCATATAATTTCTACTTTTTACTCCAATTGCTTTCAGCAATATCTTAACCATAACTAGAAAAATGTTTTAACATTCTAATTTTCCCTAAAAGTAAATTCTGAAAGTGTTATGTGTAGAATTAGAGAAACTAACAGCCAAACCCAAAACAAAACAAGTGAAAACCCCTACACCTACTTTGTAACCAATATTTAACTAGGAAAATAAAATCTAAACTCTAAGCAAGGGTTCCCAGATCATTACAAACATATAGGTATGAATCAGTACATACATGTTTCGACTGACTAGAACTGGGTTATTTTAATAATAAAATTACTCATTAATCAGCATTAAACAGAAATAGCTGCAGTATTAAGCTACAGAATCTTTAATCTCTTTGCAAAAATATTGAAATAAATTAATCTTGCAATGTTTTTAACTACAAACAGCTTTTATGAAGGAATACAAGGCTTAAACCTAGTATTAATGAAATTTCATAAAATTCTATTTCCTTCTTGGTCTATTAGTCTTCTTGCCAGTCTAATTATGACATTTAATCTATATGATCATTATTAATCACTGGCTATTATACTTTTCCCTATAAATTCCTACGGCTGGTTCACATTTACGAAAAAAATTCTGAACTTGGCTACAATACACAACTACAACTGCACTTATCTTAGAAAATCTATTTTAAGAACCCAATTATGGGGCAATTCAGCAGGAGATTCTACTCATAAATTCAGCAGCCAAAGCCATCAACCCCTATATATCTTATACGGTCCATTGGATGATGGTTAAAAAATAAAGTGATGTCAGAGAGGGTATGACACATTGAACTGAGGGCTTAAATCACTTTGGCTCTTCTGCACCTTTGTTGTCTGAACTAAACTTGGATAAGCTGCCTGTTTAGGACTTGCAGTCAATTTTCACTGATAATATTTTTAGCTACAAAATAATTGTGGTTCATATTGCAATTATTGAAACACTAACCCAAAATGTCAAAATTGGCATCAGTAATTATTTTGCCTTGGTAAAGACCTGTTTGAATAGTGCTTTTCTGTATTGAATGTTTCAGAATTAAGTTACAGCATGTTAAATATCAAAACAATGGGCATAGATGAAAAGTCAAAACATTTCCTTCAGAAAGTACCTTATTTAAGAGTCGAAGTTAGGAAGTTTGCGAACGCATGTGTTTATGTTGCTATATTTCCACATCATTAAATGCAGGCTGTATATAGTAACTAGGAAACAAAGGCATTTAGTTCAAAATGCACAAAGCAAAAGAAACACAGACAGTGAACGACTGGGCAGTACCATCATCCTTTCCCTCTCACTCCAAAATATTGAGGTCTGCATTGTGTTCAGCACAGGGTTAAACGGCATCATCTGATAAAAACAATAAATCAGAGTTGTCCCTATTCAGCCTAATCTTCAGGTCTCAGCCAATCTCTGAATCATCTTGGTTTTTTTATGAAGGCAGATATGAGATGTTTCTTAGTCTGCAAAGACTTATAGTCTTTCTTTCATTTTATGGGCTAAAAGTTCCACTGTTGAAATGTTGAGATTAGTAATAGTATTTTCCTCTAAAAGCTGACCCTTTCAGATTTAGTCAGTGCCAGACACTGATAAGTCATAACAGAAATTGAGTATTTCTTATAATCAAACATCTAATTCTTTTTTAATTAAAAAATAGTGTCTCCTGGGTAAGGAAAAGAAACCCTAAAAAAAATATTTCTCTTGATTCAAATGGGTGTGGTGGCTAAATCACCAAATCCAGAAAACAAAACTTGGCAATATGTCAGATTTACCTGCTGAAGGAAAAGGATAGAGTGCCTATAGTGACAATACGGTTGTGAGATACTGAAGAAGACTTCAATATTGGAAGAGAAACAGAAATGTAGCCAGGGAGTCCATTCAAATCTCTTTGACATTCAATAAGCAGCAAAATGAGGTAGAGTAATGCTTGCTATCCCTCAGAATCATATTGCTCTGAGAAGCAAGAAATGCTGAAGGTCTCGGAAAAAAAAGGTCTCCTCTTTCCTTGGAGACTTTCAGGGGTAAGTTGTCACCAGCCTTTCTGTCCATACAAAAATATACTAAAAGAATTGATTATTTTTTTTTACAGGTCATTATTTTGCATAATTAATATTGCTGAAAAATATCAAAAGAAAAAACAGCCAGAAGCGCATATTAATATTATTAC